>NC_056747.1:1207322895-1207592895 GCF_019279795.1 Protopterus annectens | reverse complement strand
GTTGTTGTTGCTTTCTTTCCTGACGTCAGTGCGACAAGGGTATATAAGACACAGCCGACGCCATTTCCTTCAGTCTTTTTTGCCGCGCGGTGCCCGAAGCAGAAGCAGGTCGCAAGTGCCGGTCGGCCAGCTCCTGAATTTACGAAAAATTGGAAACCAAAGTCTTCTTTAAAGCTAAGTACCCTGTTGGGGAAACTTTTCTTGCCTCAGACCGATGTCAGACAAAGTTAACAATTGTATTTCTTGTGGGAAGCAAATACCGTATAAGGATTTCCATTCCCTCTGCATACCTTGTTTAGGCCCAGACCACGACGTCTTGGGCTGTCGCTTTTGCGCTACTTTCAATAAACGCACTATTAAGCGTCGGGCGGAGTTCACCCAACATTTTTTTGGTAAAGCCTTTTATTATAAAATGTCGTCGGAGACTCCGACTACCGTTTTGTCCAAAAAACGCAAGGACAAGGAACGACACGCGAGGTCCGTGGTCTCCACCGACACCACGCCAAAACCGGCTACACGTGATCCGGTTCTCAGCGAGACGCCTATGCAGCCCCTGACTACTGACGACACTTCTTTGGCGGTGTCTTCTGTAACCGAGACCGCAGGTACCTCGGCCCATACCCAGACTACAACCACCGAAGCCGCTGTGAGTGTTGAGCCTCCTAATGTGGACAGGTCCACTTCCACCCATGGTGTCTTTAGACCCTCATCTTCCTTTTCCATTAAGGCCTTTACTAAGTCCAAATCAGCCATGCATCCCAATAGGCCCTGTTGCACAGGGCCCATCTCCAGGCCCCATGCCTAAAAAGCAGATGCTAAAAATGGCTGAGGATTTAATTACTCTTATCAGGGGTTCCCAACCCCCTCCAGACAAGAGACCCAGAGTGTAGGAAGATTCTCCCTCTTCTGACCAGGGTTCCATTTTTTCAGAACATTCTGATGTAGAGGAACACTCGTACTCCTCTTTTGAAGATTCTGATGCAGAGCAGTCCATTCCTTCTGTATCTCCCCCAGAGGATTTTTCTTTTGGGGAAACCTTGCACACCTTGAGGGAACACTTCCATTGGGAAGGCCAAGACTTTTCTGATTCCAAGAAAAGACTTAGGAAATTTCTTTTGTTACCTCAACACAGACCTCTGGCGATCCTCCTGTCTTGGACATACTTGATGATGTTTACTCGGAGGCTTGCCTTAATCCGGATTCCCTGCCTCCTGCCCCAGTCAAGCCTGATAGGTACTAAAGAGTTCCTAACTCTCACCAATTTCTTTACAAAAGCCATAATGCTGACCCTGAAACCATTTCTCAAGGCCCCAAGGGAATGAAGGCCTCTACTGCTAAGAATCCACTACCTTCCGAAAGAGAGTCTAGATCCTTAGAAAGGTGGGGGGAAAAAGGTATATACCTCGGCCACCCTAGCCATGAGGGCCTTAAATTGTCAGTTCCATATGCTTAAATATCAGCAGTTTCTGTTATCACAATTAAGAAATAAAATGTCTCAACCTGAACAACCAGACTTGAAGGAGTTGCAGGATATGATGCATAGTGCAGAACAAGTGGGTAAACACACCTTACAATGTGGCTATGATGCCTTAGAGGCCTCAAGTAGAGCTGCTGTTACAGGATCAGTCATTCGTAGACATGCCTGGCTTAGGGAACAAATCTTGCCTGATCGTGTTAAAGCTAAACTACTAGATGCTCCTTTACAAAAGGATGTACTATTTGGTACTAATGCTGAGGAGATACTACGGAAAATGGAAGAAAAAGCCAAATCTATGCAAACTGTCAAAGCTTTTCTACAGGTTCAACCACCACGTTTTAGCAGAAATTGGCCTTCTAAAAACTGGTCCTTTCCAGCCACGGACAAGCCCCAAAGAGGTAGATACAGGTGCACAAGGGGCAGAGGACAATCTCAAGGATCATATAGAGGCAGACAATGGCAAACTCCAGCGCCAAGAGGTGGCGAAGACAGTGCACAACAATACAGAAAACAAACCCAATGACTTCCTCCTTTTCATGCCAAGCAAGTCTCAGCTGGCAGCACCCTTGGGAGGAAAGCTGGCATTATTTACAAGAAATTGGCATATTATCACAACAGGCAAATAGATCCTGGACATTATAAACAGAGGCTACAGATTTCATTTTCACACTCTTCCAAAAATGAGAGGAATGCCAAACCTGCCACACAGTCAAAGGGCAGAGGCACAAATACAAATTTCAAAGCTCGTGGACATGAAAGCTATTCAAGAGGTACCTACTCACGAACAAGGTCAAGGTTTTTATTCCAGATTATTTCTGGTACCAAGGAAAGGAACCGACTGGAGACCCATTTTGGACTTATCCATCTTAAACACATTCCTACTCGTACCAAAATTCAGGATGCTCACATTACAGCAGCTTCTTCCCATGCTGGGCAAGGAGTTTTGGCTGGAAACATTGGACCTCAAGGAGGCATACCTCCATGTCCCAATCAGACAAAGCTGCAGAAGATACCTCAGATTTCTTGCAGGTTCAATCCACCATCAATTCTCTGCATTGCCCTTTGGCTTATCTACTGCGCCCAGAGTATTCACGAAATGCCTGGCATCAGTAATTGCCTACTGCAGACTTCAAGGGATACAAATTTACCCTTATTTGGACGACTGCCTGATCCAAGCGGACAGCAAGCACATACTTCTGGAACATCTGGCTTATGTAACACGGTTATTGAATTCTCTGGGATACACAGTCAACAAAGAGAAATCCAGGCTAACACCATCTCAGAAAATAACTTTCCTGGGTGCCAACTTGGACACAAACACCCAGATGGCCTATCTCACGCCAGAAAAACAGGGGCAACTCACTCAGTACTTCAAAATACTAGCAAATTGTACCAGGCTCACTGCAAGGAAAATCCTGCAGGCTCTGGGCTTCATGGCATCTTGCATTCTTTTAATCCCATGTGCAAAGTTGCACATGAGGAAACTTCAATGGTACCTAAAAAACCTATGGTCTCAACACAGCCAAAGTTTGGAAACAATAATACCAATAATCCCATGTTTGCAAAAGGAATTTCTATGGTGGGCCCAAGCATGTCAAACAAACACAGGTCTTCCATTCTGCAAGCCTCAAGCAAATCAAGTCATCACAACAGACGCCTCAGACTACGCCTGGGGGGCGCACATGACAGACAGGTGCATTCAGGGCAAATGGTCCCAAAAGGAAAAGCACCTTCACATCAATCAAAAAGAAATGCTAGCAGTGATAAATGCAATTACAGCTTTCAAGGACCTCCTGCATCCAGGGCAATTATTGTTAAGAACAGACAACACCACAGTAATGTGGTACATAAACAAACAAGGAGGAACACATTCATACCCCCTGTGCAGACTAGCCATGTCACTTTGGAACTTGGCTCTGGAATGGCAAATCGAACTTCAAGCACAGTACTTGCCAGGTTTGGAAAACACGCTGGCAGACAATCTAAGCAGAATTATGACAGACCCACACGAATGGAAGTTGCATCCTCAAGTGTTTACAAAGATAATCCAAGCGTGGGGAAGGCCAGACATAGATCTCTTCGCCTCCCACAGGAATCATCAATTGGAAAAGTTCTGTTCAAGGACCTTTCATCCAAAGGCCTGGAGAGTGGACGCCCTTTCTTTCAGTTGGGCAGCATGGACAGTTTACGCTTTCCCACCTTTGCCTCTTCTGCCCAAGGTGCTCTTGAAAGCAAGAGCAGACAGACCGAAGATGATACTGATTGCTCCAGACTAGCCAAGACAAAACTGGTACCCACTCCTGAGGAGCCTAACGCATACTCCTCCCTGGTCTCTACCTCTAATGCCTCTTCTACAGCTACAAAACTCTTCACAGTCAGCTGAAAACACTCAATCTCGCTGCATGGAAAATACCTTAACACCACAACAGACCCTACTCTCCAAAGAGGTGCAGGATGTCATTTTGGAGGCCAGAAGGCCATCTACTAGAAAGGCTTACTCCGCAAAATGGAAACGGTTTTGCTCTTGGAATGAGAAAAAAGGCCAGGATCCTAGAAAACTGAATTTGCCTCAGATATTACAGTATCTAGGTGAGCTGTTGAACAGTGGACTTTCATTTTCCTCCATAAAAATTCATGCCTCAGCCATTTCTGCAGAATTCAACACTGATCCACCCTTATTCTCTCACCCACTCTTAAGACAGTTCCTCAGAGGGGCTAAGAATATAAGACCTCCAAGGAAACAACCAATACCAGCCTGGGATCTTAATTACATTGTAGAAAAATTAACATTGCCCCCCTTTGAACCAGCTGCATCTACAGATTTGCAATATTTGTCCTGGAAAACAGCTTTCCTTCTGGCCATTACCTCAGCTCGCAGGGTTTCGGAACTACAAGCCCTCATGGCTGTGCAGCCCTTTCTCATCTTCCATCAGGACAGGGTTTCCCTTCGAACCAGCCCGTCATTTTATGTCTAAAGTGGTATCCAGGGTAGCTTTAAATCAAGCCATACACTTACCTACCTTTTACCCCAATCCTCAAAATAAAGGGGAAAGGCTTTGGGATTCTACCCATCTGTGATTACTGCAGCTGTATGCACGATGAACATAGTACAGTTTTGTACCTACCATAAATGTAGATGTTCGAGTGCTAATACAGCTGCAGTACAGCTTTCCCTCCCTCCTTCCCCTCTTGGTAAAGGCCTAGGGGCTAACCCCTCCTCATACAACCTGATTGGGTTATCCTTCTATGGTATATTTGCTTGCAACTACTGATTTTTGATTATATTGCATTGCATGTATGTATATATATATAATTTATGTATTGCCTTCCTTCTGGGGGCACCTGACATCTGGGGCAAGAAAGACTGAAGAAAATGGCGTCTGCTGTGTCTTATATACCCCTGTCGCACTGACGTCAGGAAAGAAAGCGACAACAACCGACGCCGGACCTAGACTTTGGAATTCGGCCGACTGAGGACCCGCCTGACGGCAGAGAACCCATCTGTGATTACTGCAGCTGTATTGGCACTCGAACATCTACATTTATGGTAGGTACAAAACTGTACTTTATCTCCCCTGAAAAGAAGCCCTCAGCTCAACGAGATCTGATCTGCTAAATGCTTAACAAAACTGGCCAGTTGTGATCAGTGCTCTACACCCATTAACACTTTCATAGTAAGTAAATGCATGTATGTATGTGAGTTTGCAAGATGTAGTATTGTCTCATATTCAAACATGATGTCACTTATTGCAGATGCGTTACAGGAGGTTGAGATGGAAATTTTTTGCCAGACAGAAGGGAACAGAGGAAGAGTTAACATTGTGGTTGTCTGCATGTTCTTTGTGTTTCACTGTTGCAGTCATTACATTTGGGTAATCCTACTGGCAGGTTGCCCTCAGCCGGCCTGAATTCCAAAGTCTTGGGTCCTGCGTCGGCTGCTGTTGCCCCTTCCCTGGCGTCAGGTAGTCAGGGGTGTAAAAGAAGCAGCCGACGCCATTTTCTTCAGTCTTTTTTGCTGCACGGTGCCCGAAGCAGAAGCAGTTCACAAGTGCCGGTCGGCCGACTGCTGAAATTTTCGTGTTTGAATTTCAGATCCGAAGTCTTCAATAAAGCTAAGTACCCCGTTGGGGAAACTTTTTTTCTTGCTCCATACCGATGTCAGAAAAAGTTAATAATTGTATTTCTTGTGGAAAGCAAAAACCTCCTAAGGATTTTCATTCTTACTGTATTCCTTGCCTAGGCCCTGATCACAACGTTTCTGGTTGTTGGTTTTGTGCTAGATTTAACCAATGCACTATTAAGCGTCTGTATGATTTTGCTTTAAACTTTTTTGGTCGCCAGTTTAATTATCCTGAAATGTCGTTGGATAGCCGTCCGACTACCGGAGTTCACAAAAAACGCAAAGAAAAAGAAAAACAACCGAGGCCCAAAACCAACGACGAAACTTCTAAGCCAGTCGCCGGTTCTCAGTAAGGCGCTTTCGCAGCCCCTGACGCCTGCTACTTTAGAGTCGCAGCCCGCTACCGACTCCCACGTGGAGTCTGCTATGCTACTGTATGCTCAAGGTAACGCTAATCCCTCAGATGGGTCCGGAGCCGCGGAGCAGGTACCGGCTTCTGAGGGTGTATTCAGACCTAAACATCTTTACATTAAACCAACTTCGGCATCAGACAAATACTAAAACACCTTCTAAAGCAAGGAAAGAAACTCAACGTGGACAGGCCGCTATGCCCAAGAAACAGATGCTCAAAATGGCCGAAGACTTGATTACCTTGATCAGGGGTTACCGTCCCCCTCCTGATAAGAGGCCTAGGCAAGACACTGACTATGAATCTTCAGATCAGGTTTCTATTTCTTCTGATTCCTCTTCTGATCAGGAATATTCTCTTCCCCCATATGAGGATTCTGTTGCTGAAGAATCTGTTCCTTCAGCATCTCCTCCCGAGGACTATTCCTTTGGGGAAACCTTGCATACCATGAGGGAGCACTTCCACTGGGAGAGCCAAGATTTTTCAGAATCTAAAAAGAGGCTCAGGGATTTTCTTTTACTACCTCAGCACAGGCCTCTAGCTATTCCACCTGTGTTAGACATTGTAGATGATGTGTTTTCGGAGTCTAGTCTGACCCCTGACGCCTTACCCCCCAGCTCCTGTTAAGCCTGACAGATATTACAGGGCTCCTGACTCGCACAAATTCTTTTCTTTTTAAAAACCCTGCTGCTGACCCAGAAACTATTTCATAGGGTCCAAAGGGAGTTAAGGCTTCCACTGAAAAAAACCCAACCCCCTCTGACAGAGATTCAAGAGCACTGGATAGATGGGGAAAAAAGGTTTACACATCTGCAACTTTGGCTATAAAGGCCTTAAATTGTCAATTTCATATGCTTAAGTATCAGCAACATGTCATGGGATTGCTTAAACAGAAAATGTTGTTAAATTCTGAATGTGCAGAAAACAAAGAAATGCAGGATTTATTGTATGCAGCAGAACAAGTTGGAAAACATACTTTACAATGTGGTTTTGATTCTTTGGAGGCCTCCTGCAGGGCCGCAGTTACGGGTTCTGTAATTAGGAGGCATGCTTGGTTAAAGGAACAAAATCTGCCTGATCATGTTAAAGTTAAATTACTAGATGCTCCTTTACAGCATGATAATTTGTTTGGTGTTAAGGCAGAAGAGGTGTTAAAGTAAATGGAGGACAAAGCTAAATCTATGCAAACTGTCAAAGAATTTTTACAAGTACAGCCATTTAGGTTTAGTAGACACTGGCCTACAAAAAATTGGTCCTTTCCTGTGTCAGACAGACCTCAAAGGGGCAGATCCCAGGCGCAAGGTTGATTTAGGCCCAAGCAGTGGGGTGCTTCTACCTCCAAAGCTGGAGAAGATCGATCACAAACATACAGAAAGCAGTCCCAATGACTTCCCCCTGCCTGTACCAAGCACTTATCGTCTGGCAGCACCCTTAGGGGGAAAATTAGCACTTTTTGCTCAAAATTGGCACATCATAACCCAGGACAAGTGGGTTCTAAATATAGTATCACAAGGATACAAGTTCCATTTCCATACTATGCCAAAGGCAAGCGGCTGGCCAGATCTGCCAAGAAATCAATGGGCAGAGGCACAAAAACAAGTCTCATCCCTCATGGACATGGGGGCCATTCAACAAGTACCAGACCAAGAGCAGGGACAAGGATTTTACTCAAGGCTGATGTCCTTCAAGGATGCATCTGCAGTCCTAACATATGGGTTGTCCTGCCTCAGGCAGCCCTTCAGTCGGCCGGATTCCAAAGTGAGGGTCTGGCCTCGGCTGATGTCGCACTTCACCTGACGTCACAGCTGCTGTTTATTGGGTATAAAGGCATCAGCCGACGCCATTTTCCTCAGTCTTTCTTGCCGCGCGGTGCCCGAAGCAGAAGCTGTTCGCAAGTGCCGGTCGGTCAGATCCAGAGATTTTTACTACCGAAGACTTCTAAAAAGCTAAGTACCCTGTTGGGGACTCTTTCTTGCCTCAGCCGATGTCAGAAAAAGTAAATAATTGTTTAACTTGTGGGAAACAAATACCTCATAAGGATTTCCACTCTTACTGCCTTCCTTGCTTAGGCCCAGACCACGACGTATCAGCTTGTCTAGCCTGTGCTTCCTTCAACCGACGGACACTTAGACGTCGGTCGGAGTTTGCAGAGGAGTTTTTTGGTCCCGCTTTTGCTTACAAAATGCCGTCGGAGACTCCGACTTCACAATTAGCTAAAAAGCGTAAGGAAAAGGACCGACACTCGCGGTCTGCGGTTTCGGCTGAAACCACGGTTAAGCCCGCCGCGAGTGTCTCGGTTTCGGCCGAAACAGAGTCCTCGGTTCTTCCTTCGGCCGAAAGCTTGCCTCCGATAGCCGAGGCCTCACACAGCATGGCTGAATCCGCTACTGAACTTACCCCTGCTGTTGCAGGCTCCCAGGATTTATCAGATACTATTCCTTTAGACATATCTACTCCTGCACGTGGAGCTGCTAGGCCCCCTGCATCTATGTCTATCAAGGCTTTTTCTAGGGCTAAAGCAGCTAAATCTTCTAAGGCCTTGCCTGCTAAAACCCCCTCACACAGGCCTACCTCCAGTTCCCAAATGCTCAGCTTGGCTGAGGATCTCATTTCTTTGATCAGGGGATCCCAACCTCACCCAGACAGGGCCTCTCAACCCCCTCCAGAGAAGAGGCCTAGAGCAGAGCCCCCCGAACCTGTTTCTACAGACTATTCCTCAGATGATTCAGAAAACTCAGGTCCTCCAGAAGGCCCATATTCTCCTTATGAGGATTCTGATGCAGAAGACTCCATTCCTTCTGCCTCTCCTCCAGAGGAATTTTCTTTTGGGGAAACCTTACATGCTATGAGAGAGCATTTTCAATGGCAGGGCCAGGATTTCTCAGATTCAAGGAAAAGACTAAGGACCTTTTTACATTTACCACAGCATAGGCATTTAGCCATTCCTCCAGTACTCACAGTTGTTGATGATGCTTATAATGATGCCTGTACTGCCCCTGACTCTCTTCCCCCGGCCCCTGCCAAGCCCGACAGATATTACAGGGTCCCAGACACACACTTTCACTTGTATAAGGCTCCTATTGCAGATCCTGAAACCATTTCACAGGGCCCCAAAGCTGTAGCAGCTGCCTCTGCCAAAAAAACCCTTCCCTTTCAAAGAGAATCTAGAGCATTAGAGAGATGGGGTAAAAAAGTTTATACTTCTGCTACTCTTTCGGCTAGGGCCTTAAACTGTCAATTCCACATGATTCAGTATCAGGAATTTTTGTTAGACCAGCTAAATAAAAAACTGTCCTCTCCTGAACCTATAGACCGTAAGTCCCTTCAGGATTTGGTACATAATACTCAGCAGGTCAGTAATCATTCCTTAAAATGCGGCTATGATGCACTGGAGGCTTCCTTTAGATCAGCTATGACTGGAACAGTGATTAGAAGGCATGCCTGGGTAAAAGAGCAATCCTTACCAGACCATGTAAAGTCAAAGCTTCTAGATGCTCCCATGGAGAAACAAAGTTTGTTTGGTTCCCCTGCACAGCAAGTGCTAAAGAAGGTGGAAGAAAAAGCAAAATCTGTCTAAACAGTCAAGGATTTCTTACAAGTCCAGCCTCCGAGGTTTAGTAGAAATTGGCCTTCGAAGAATTGGTCCTTTCCAGACACCTCCAGAGCTCAGAGAGGCAGAAATAGGCGCCCAAGAGGCAGAGGTCAATCCAGAGGTGCCTACAGGGGACGTCAGTGGCAGCCTAACAACCAGAGAAGTACTGCCACAGATCCAGCTACGACCACTCCCACAGGACAGACACAATGACTTGACTCTGATACCGCCTACCAGGGAACAACTGCAAGCACCCTTAGGCGGAAAGCTTGCCTTATTTTTCGTAAACTGGCATTACATTACAGGAGACAAATGGATTTTACAGACAATAGACAAAGGCTACAGGTTTCACTTCCACACTCTACCAAAGAAGAGAGGAATGCCAAACCTACCACCAAACCAAAAAACAAATGCTCTAGCACAAATCAACCACCTACTAAGGATGAGAGCTATAGAAAAGGTACCGCTTATGGAACAAGGGCAGGGATTTTACTCCAGACTTTTCCTGGTTCCAAGAAAAGGAAACCAATGGAGACTTATTCTCGACCTGTCCGCTCTGAACACATATCTCATTGTTCCAAAATTCAAAATGCTGACCCTACAGCAACTTCTTCCCATGCTGGGCAAGGAGTCTTGGCTGGTGACTCTAGATCTCAAGGAGGCATACCTGCACGTCCCTATGCGACCAGATTGCAGAAGATACCTCAGATTTCTTGCAGGATCAGAGCATTATCAATTCTCAGCATTGCCCTTTGGCTTATCTACTGCGCCCAGAGTATTCACGAAATGCCTGGCATCAGTAATTGCTCATTGCAGGCTTCAGGGAATTCAAATTTATCCATACCTGGACGACTGCCTGCTACAAGCGGACAACAAGACCAAATTAACAAAAGATTTGGAAAAGGTTATACAACTACTGCAAGCCCTGGGATACACAGTCAACAAGAAAAGTCAAGGCTGCTACCATCCCAAAGGATAACATTCTTGGGTGCAGAACTGGACACATCAAATCAAATGGCATTTCTCACAGCAGAAAAGCAAAAGCAACTACCACTCTATTTCATGGCATTAACAACGCAGAACCAGCTTACAGCAAGGAAAGTCCTGCAAGCCCTCGGATACATGGCATCCTGCATAATATTGATTCCACATGCCAGGCTACATATGAGGAAGTTGCAATGGTACCTAAGGAATTTATGGTCTCAACACAAGCACAGTCTAGAAGCCCAGATTCCAATAATTCCATGCCTGAAACAAGAATTCCGGTGGTGGGCTCAGGCCTGTCAGCTGAACAGAGGTCTGCCCTTCCACAAACCTCACCCAAGCCAGACTATCACCACGGACGCCTCAGACCTAGGCTGGGGGGCACACATGGTGGACAAGTGTATACAAGGCCTATGGACACAAGACCAGGTGAACCTACATATAAATCAAAAAGAGATGCTGGCAGTGAAACAGGCACTTCAGACTTTCAGACCTTTTCTTCAACAAGGTCATTTGCTGATAAGGACAGACAACACCACAGTCATGTGGTATATCAACAAACAGGGAGGCACACACTCCTATCCTCTATGCCGGATGGCAATGGACCTGTGGAATATGGCCCTGAACCACAACATTCAACTACAGGCCAAATTTGTGCCAGGAAAAGAAAATGCACTAGCAGACATCTTAAGCAGAACTACCACGGATGCCCACGAATGGATGCTGCATCCAGACATCTTCAAAACCATTACAAAGAAATGGGGACTACCAGAAATAGACCTGTTCGCATCCCCACACAACCACCAATTAAGGACATACCACCCACTTGCTTGGAAGGTGGACTCCCTATCCTTCAGTTGGGAAAACCTGACAGCATATGCATTCCCTCCTCTTCCTTTGAGGCACAAAGTGCTACTGAAGATCAAAGAAGATCACCCAAGAATCATCCTGATAGCTCCAGACTGGCCGAGGCAGCATTGGTACCCGCTACTGAGGAGTATGTCTCGGACACACGCATGGCCTCTACCTCTGGTTCCTTTACTGCTAACACAGAACAACTACAAGATCCTACATCCAAACTTGAAAACACTGCAGCTAGCTGCTTGGAATATTACATAAAGCAAAATAACCCAGACTTATCTCAGAGGGTTAAAGACATTATCCTGGAGGCTCGCAGACCCTCCACAAGGAAGACTTATTCAGCCAAATGGAAAGGATACCTCATTTGGAGTGCAGCAAAAGGAGAAAATGTATCATTAGCAAACATAGCTAACATCCTGGAGTACTTAGCAGAACTTTTCCACAATGGCCTGTCTTACTCCTCCATTAAGATTCATGCATCAGCAATTTCAGCAGAATACAACTTGGATCCTCCAGTCTTCTCTCATCCTCTACTCAGGCAGTTTCTGAGAGGAATTAAAAATGTAAAGCCTCCAAGGAAGCCACCTTTGCCTACATGGGACCTTAACTTTGTGCTGGAAAAGTTAACACTTCCCCCTTTCGAGCCAGCAGCAACAGCAGAATTACAGTTCTTATCTTGGAAAACTGCTTTCCTGCTTGCAATCACTTCAGCAAGAAGGGTTTCTGAATTACAGGCATTAATGGCAGTACAGCCCTTCCTTAACTTCCATCAGGATAGAGTGTCCTTGAGAACTAATCCTACTTTTATGCCAAAAGTGGTCTCCAGGGTATCATTGAACCAAGCAATCCACCTGACAACATTCTTCCCCAACCCACAGAACAGGGGGGAAAGACTACTACATACATTGGATGTGCACAGGCAATTGCGCTATTATCTGGACAGAACCAAGACCAACAGAAAGACTGACCAGCTTCTGGTAGCGTATGCAACAGGAATGGAAGGAAAAGCAATTTCAAAACAGACAATCTCAAAATGGATAGGAAATTGCATTAGATTTTGTTACTCATTTCATGGAAAGACAACTCCAGAAAACATCAGACCTCACTCCACAAGGGCTACAGCCACTACTACAGCTTTCCTATGAGGAGTGGCTACCAAAGACATCTTAGAAGCTGCTACTTGGAGCTCCGTGCATACATTTGCCAAGCATTATAATCTACCTTTATACTCCAGATCCCGAGCAGGTTTTGCAACTGCTGTTTTGCAAGGGATCTTAACTACACCATAATCATCTTAGTGCCTCCACCCCCAGTTTGGCTATGGTATTCTACCCATATGTTAGGACTGCAGATGCATCCTTGAAGGACATAGTACAGTTTTGTACCTACCATAAATGTAGATGTCTGAGAGGTATGCATCTGCAGTCAGGATTACCCACCCTCCTTCCCCTCTGTGGTACTCCTAGGGTATTTGCCCATCTTGTAGCTAGCTGGGGGAATCTACTATGGTGTATTTGTTTGTATATATGTATATACATGCTTATATTGTTTGCTCTCTACTGTTTGGAACCATTTGCATTTATCCAAATTTAGCCTTCCTAGAGGGCAACTGACATCTGGGGCAAGAAACACTGAGGAAAATGGCGTCGGCTGATGCCTTTATACCCAATAAACAGCAGCTGTGACGGGTGAAGTGCGACATCAGCCGAGGCCAGACCCAGACTTTGGAATCCGGCCGACCGAAGGGCTGCCTGAGGCAGGACAACCCATATGTTAGGACTGCAGATGCATACCTCTCGGACATCTACATTTATGGTAGGTACAAAACTGTACTTTCTTGGTACCCAGAAAGGACAAGGCCTGGAGGCCTATACTGGACCTATCTATTCTGAACACTTTCCTAGATATTCCAAAATTCAAAATGTTGACCTTCCAGCAGCTTCTGCCCATGATGGGCAAGAATGCTTGACTTGTGACTTTAGACCTAGAAGAGGCATACCTGCATGTTCCAGTCAAACAATCTAGCAGACGATACCTCAGTTTCTAGGCTGGTTCAATGCATTACCAATTCTCTGCACTGTCCTTTGGCTTATCTACTGTGCCAAGGGTCTTCACAAAGTGCCTGGCACCAGTAATTGCATTTTGCAGGCAGAGGAATACAAATATATCCTTACTTGGACGACTGTCTCATTCAAGCAGAGAACAGGGTCATTCTTCTTCAACATCTGGTGTTTGTGAAAAGACTGCTAACATGCCTAGGGTACACAGTCAACAGAAAGAAATCAAAACTAGCACCCTCATAAGAGATAACATTCCTGGGTGCAAGCTTGAATACCACTGCCCAGATGGCTTCTCTCACGACAGACAAACAAAGGCAACTGACTACTTATTTCAAAATGTTGGCAACAAAGGCCCAGTTATCTGCAAGAAAAATTCTGCAGGCTTTGGGCTTCATGGCATCCTGCATCCTACTAATTCCATATGCAAGACTGCATATGAGGAAACTTCAATGGTACCTAAAATGTCTTTGGACTCAACATTGCCACAGCCTGGAAACAGTAATTTCTCTCATTCCCTGTCTGCAACAGGAGTTTCGATGGTGGGCAAAGGCTTGTCACCAGAACAAAGGACAGCCATTCACATTACCTCCAGCCAGGCAGACCCTAACCATGGATGCTTCAGATTATGCCTGCGTGGGCCCACATGGCAGGAAGAGGCATTCAGGGCACATGGTCCTCAAACCAAATGCATCTTCATATCAATTAAAAAGATGTTAGCTTTTCAAAATGCCCTGACAGCCTTCAAGGACCTACTTCATCCGGGACAACTACTGATAGACAGACAACACCACGGTCATGTGGTATATAAACAAGCAGGGGGGGCACACATTCTTACCCCATTTGCAGACTAGTCATGACCTTGTGGGACACAGCTTTGACTTACCAAGTACATCTGCAGGCACATTTCCTGCCAGGAAAGGAAAATACTCTGGCAGATGAACTAAGCAGAAACCTCATGGATCCCCACGAGTGGAAGCTAGATCCACAAGTCTTCAGCATGATCACAAGGAAATGGGGATGCCTGGACATAGACCTATTTGCTTCCTTCTCAATTACCAACTAAAAAGATTCAGCACAAGGACTTATCATAGACAAGCATGGAAAATGGGCACCCTATCTTTCAGCTGGAAAAACCTATCAGTATATGCCTTTCCTCCACTGCCTCTCCTACCCAAGGTGTTCCTAAAGGTCAGACAGGAGAAGCCAAAGATGATACTGATTGCCCCAGACTGGCCACGCCAGTACTGATATCCAATCTTAAGGAACTTATCTCTATACCCGGCTTGGACCTTACCTCAAATACCTCGACTACTGTCCCAGCAAAACAATCAGATCATGCACAAGTCAACTCAGGACATTAAACTTCGCAGCATGGCAGATAATGTAGTCATACAAAAAACACCTCTCAGTAAAGCTGTGATGGATGTCATTCTGGAAGCCAGAAGGCCTAGTACTCTTAAGTCTTATGCTGGAAAATGGAAGAGATTCTGTGCCTGGAACCAGGCACAAGGAACTGATACAGCCGTACCAAATATTCCTCAGATTTGGCAATACTTAACTGAGATGCTGGACAAAGGCCTATCTTTTTCATCAATTAAAATTCGTGCGTCCGCCATTTCGGCTCATTACAATACAGAGTCACCACTTTTTTCTCCCCCTTTACTGAGGCAGTACCTTAGAGGAGCCAAAAGTTTAAGGCCCCCAAGAAAACTACCAATACCTGCATGGGACCTCAACTATGTTTTGGAAAAGCTCGCCCTGCCTCCTTTTGAGCCAGCTGTTACAGCTGATATGAAGGTTTTATCTTGGAGAACAGCTCTGCTCTTAGCCATTACTTCTGCAAGACAGGTTTCAGAGCTACAAACACTCATGGCTGTGGAACGTTTCATCATTTTTCACCCTGACAGGGTCTCCCTGAGGACAAACCCAACATTTATGCCTAAAGTAGTGTCCAGTGTGGCTCTTAACCAAGCCATCCATCTCCCAACCTTTTACCCAAATCCACAGAACAAGGGAGAGAGAATTCTGCATTCTTTGGACGTACACAGACAGCTTAGATTCTACTTGGACAGAACCAAAGCTTTCAGGAAGACAGAGCAATTGCTAGTGGCATATGCTGCAGGATCACAAGGAAAGCCCATCTCAAAGCATACTATTTCTAAGTGGTTAGGCCACTGCATTCATTTCTGCTACTTACACCATGGCAAGCCCAGTGCCTAAGGGCATTTAGGCCTCATTCCACCAGAGCTGCAGCCACCTCAGCAGCCTTTCTGAGGGGAGTACCAACCAGAGACATTTTAGAGGCGGCTACGTGGAGTTTAGTGCACACCTTTACAAAGCATTGCCATCTGCCACTCTACTCTAAATCCAGGGCAGGCTTTGCCACTGCAGTTCTGCAGGTCCTCATAGCCACTCTTACTGCTGTCTAGTTCCAGCCTCCCAACCGTAGCTTTGGGACTCTACCCAAATGTAATGACTGCAACAGTGAAACACGAAGAACATAGTACAGTTGTGTACACTTACCATAAATGTAGATGATAGAGTGTTTTCACTGTTGCAGTCCAGGTTAACCACCAGCCTTCCCCCTTTTTTCTTTTGGATCTTAACTTTCCTTCCTTCTCTGATTCATACTACCTATGTGGTGTATTTGCTTATAGATGAAGGTAAAATTTATATTGACGTATTTCTGAATATATATATGAAGTTTGGCTACCCTTTTTGGGGGCACCTGACATCTGGGGCAAGAAAAACTGAAGAAAATGGCGTCTGCTGCTGCTTTTATACCACTGACTACCTGACGTCAGGGAAGGGGTGACAGCAGCCGACACAGGACCCAAGACTTTGGAATTCAGGCCGGCTGAGGGAAACCTGCCAGCAGGATTACCCAAATGTAATGACTGTAACGGTGAATACACTCGAACATCTACATTTATGGTAAGTGTACACAACTGTACTTTCCTTTGAGTCTGTCAGAGAAACAGGACAGGCCAAAATAAATAACTACTGAATTTATGAGAACTGTTGTTGTTAAAGATGGGAGTGAGTCAACGTTACCTATAGTGAACTGTTTGGGTTCCCAGTGTGTGACCAAGGCTACAGTAGCTGAAAACTATTCAGCCAGCCACGACCAGCTACTTTCAAAGCAGGGCAGCCAATCTTCATGATACATATCTGTACTTAATGCAGCTGCCAAGTATTTGAGGATGTCACTTAGCTGAAAGCCTTACAGAGGAGGAACACATCCCACACCAAAGCATAGGGCTTCTTTGCAAGAAAACCTCATCCTGTTCCAGTGGTGAATAAACGTAAAAACATTCCCCTTCAGATTTTTCAAGGACTGTCCTATAAACTTGCAACATACGTAGTGCATGGCAGTGGCTGCCAAACCATGCTCATCACCCAACCTAGAATGATCTAAATGATCTGAATATGATTAGCAGTGGTAGTGGCACAAGTAATAAACTCACTGTGCTGAAGAAGGCTGTGGGTTCTTCTCCCACCCTAGCTAGATGGAATGTTGACATTGTAGTGCAGCATAAGGGAGTGCTGCACTCCTGAGTGTGTCATCCCTCGGATGAGAGGTTAAACTGAAGATGTTCATCTTGTTTCACTGTTGCAGTCATAACAATTGGGTTATCCTGCTGGCAGTCTACCCGAGTTCCAAAGTCTAGGTCTGGCGTCGGTTGCTGTTGCCTCCTTCCTGACGTCAGTGCGCCAGGGGTATAAAAGATGCAGCCGACACCATTTTCTTCAGTCTTTCTTGCTGTGCGGTGCCCGAAGCAAAAGCAAAAAATTTTCAAATTCGAATTTCAGATCCGAAGTCTTCATTAAAACTACCCCATTGGGGAAAACTTTTTTCTTGCTTAATAATTGTATTTCTTGTGGGAAGCAAATAACCTCATAAGGATTTTTATTCTTACTGTATTCCTTGCCTAGGCCCTGACCATGACTTTGCTAGTTGTCGGTTTTGTGCTAGATTTAACCAACGCACTAAGCGTCGGAATGATTTTGGATTTCATTACTTTGGCAGAAGATTCACTTATATAATGCCGTCGGAACAGCCGACTACCGGAGTTTATAAAAAGCGCAAAGAAAAGGACAGGCATCCGAGGTCCAAAACCAATGGGACTTCCGCTAGGCCTGTCACCGGTTCGCCGGTTCTCAGTGAGGCGCTTTTGCAGCCCCTGACGCCCGCTACCTCAGAGCCACAGGCCACTTCCAGCTCCCACGGGGAGCCGACTAGGCCGCTGGAAACTCAAGGTATTGGACACTCGGAAACTATTCCCTCAGATGGGTCCGGAGCCGCTGATCAGGCATCTGCTTCTGAGGGTGTTTTCAGGCCTACACAATTATATGTAAAACCAACTTCAGCTTCAAAGGCAAAGACTAAAGCAGCTCTAAAGACAAAGAAACAAGTACAGCATTCTCCTGGACAGGCCTCCATGCCTAAAAAACAGATGCTTAAAATGGCCGAAGACCTAATTACTTTGATCAGGAGTTCCTATCCCCCTCTTGATAAGAGGCTTAGGCAAGATATAGAATTTGAATCTTGAAAAAAAAAAAACAAGCAATAACAAATAAAAAAACACCAAAAGCAGGAGCTGGGATGCTAGCAAGTTTATTCTTCTGGTACCTCGGCTAAAAAAAGCCTTCAAAGGAATAACCACTAACATTTTGCTGCATCTTTTATACTTGATTCATAAGTAACAATCAATCAATTAAATACTTAAATACATCAGAGAGTTTAAAGAGACCATACACTAATAAAACACTTGTGAAACATACTTGACAGTAAGATTCAAACATCGATGTAATACATATTAAATATAATTTAAATATATATTTTTTCTCAAATACACTTTTAAATGCATTTTAACGCCTTCAAATAGTGAGATTCATTTCCAAATTTAAGCCCCTAGGTTTCAAAGTGCCAAAACTTAATATGAACCTACTTTCCAAATTAAGCAACTAATGTAAAAATTACCAGCATTATAAAAATCGGGTTTAGCTAATGCACAAAGATTCCAGAACACCATTGTGAACAGTATTAAAGTGTTCAGATATTGGACTTTCCATCAGAATGTGAACTAGGACAGCCACAAGTAATTGAACACACGAACTATACTGTCCCAAGGGTAGCAGGGAACTCCGCAGTTGCTTAAACCAATATTTTCAAACAGACCAAAAACTCATTCAGTAAAATTCCACGAGGTAGTCCATAGGTACAAATGCAAAATCGCTTTATTCGATAACACATAAAACAAATGTTGAGCGCTTTCCTCTACATAAAGTAGACTTCATCAGAACATTTCACAAACATTGATGTTTAAATACTCTCTCATAACCAATCACATACTAAATGATTGAATAATTAATTATTTAATGCATTAACCCCATAAGACCTACCTCATATATATTTTATCCAAATAAATGTCAATATGCTATTGTATAGTTTGTGTAAAGCGCTCAACATTTGTTTTATGTGTTATCGAATAAAGCGATTTTGCATTTGTACCTATGGACTACCTCGTGGAATTTTACTGAATGAGTTTTTGGTCCGTTTGAAAATATTGGTTTAAGCAACTGCGGAGATGTTCTTCGTGTTTCACTGTTGCAGTCATAACTGTAGGGTGCTCCTGCCGGCAGGCAGCCCGAGGTCGGCCAGAATCCCAAAGTCTGGGTCCGGCATCGGCTGTATAAGCTAGTATCCTGACGTCAGTACGCCTTGGTACATAGCCCTCAGCCGACGCCATCTTCTCCAGTCTTTCTTGCCGTGCGGTGGAAAGCAGCTCGCAAAACGTTGGTTGGCGATTTTCGAACAGCGTATTTGGTTGTTGTCGGTCCGAAGTTCTTACTTCTCTTCTCAAAGCTGAGTACCCCGTTGGGGAATCTTTTCTTGTTCCTCCGATGTCAGAAAAAGTTAATAATTGTATAGCGTGTGGAAACAAATACCTCATAAAGATTTCCACTCTTACTGTCTACCTTGCTTAGGCCCTGACCACGGCGTTTCTTGTTGTCGGTTCTGTGCCAGGTTCAACTCTCGTACTATCAAGCGCCGAGGTACGATTGGGCTTTAAATTATTTTGGCAGACGCTTCAATTACAGAATGTCGTCGGACACTACCGGAGTTCAAAAGAAGCGCAAAGACAAAGACAGGCCTCCGAGGTCCAAACAGGACTCGTTGCAGCTGGAGTCAGCGTCCGGTTCGGCTGTCGTCAGTGAGGCGCTTTCGTCCGCCACTTCTGAACCGATGGCCGATACGGACTCCCATGGGGAGCCATCAAGGCCCAATATTTTAACTGCTGCAGGACCTTCGGACGTCGCTCCTTCAGATGGGTCCGGAACCGCTGTGCAGGTACCGGCTTCTGAGGGGGTTTTCAGGCCTACTCATATCACTATTTCAAAGGCAAAGGCAAAGACAAAGACTCCTACTAAGTCTAAAGTTTCAGCTCAAGCTGCTTCTGAATCCACTCCCAAGACACAAAAACAATTATTGAGGATGGCTGAAGATTTGCTTACAATGATTAGGGGTTCTCACCCCCCTCCTGAGAAAAGGCCTCGACAGGATGTTACTCTGGATTCCTCTGACCAGGCCTCTGTATCTTCTGTTTCTTCCTCGGATCAGGACTATTCCTTTCCCCCTTATGAGGATTCGGATGCTGAGGATTCTTTGCCCTCGGCCTCTCCGCCTGAGGATTTTTCTTTTGGGGAAACCTTGCATGAGATGAGGGAACATTTTCATTGGGAAGGACAGGAATATTCTGCTTCCAAAAAGAGGCTTAGAGAATTTCTTCTTCTTCCTCAGCATAGGCCTTTAGCTATCCCTCCTGTCTTAGACATTGTAGATTATGCTTTTTCTGAGGCTAATTTGAATCCTGATTCCATGCCTCCTGCTCCTTCTAAGCCTGATAGATTTTATAGGGTTCCTGACTCTCATTTATTTTTATTTAAATCCCTTCTGCAGATCCTGAAACTATTTCTCAGGGCTCTAAGGCTGCTAAGGTTGCTTCTTCTAAAAATCCTATTCCCTCTGAGAAGGATTCTCGTGCTTTAGACAGGTGGGGTAAAAAGGTATATACTTCTGCTACCCTGTCTGTAAGGGCTTTAAATTGCCAGTTTCATATGTTTAAATATCAGCAATTTCTTTTGTCTGTTTTAAAGCAAAAGCTTGCTTCCCATCCTTCTTGTGCAGAGGATAAGGAACTTCAGGATGTTTTGCATGCTACTGAACAGGTTAACAAGCATAGCTTACATTGTGGTTTTGATGCTTTGGATGCTTCTTGCAGGGCTGCTGCCTCTGGTACTGTGATTAGGAGACATGCCTGGCTTCGTGAACAAAGTTTACCTGAACAGGTTAAGGCTAAGTTATTAGATGCCCCTGTTCAACAAGATGTTCTTTTTGGTTCTAAGGCTGAGGAAGTTATTAAAAGATGGAAGAAAAGGCAAAATCCATGCAGACTGTAAAAGATTTCTTGCAAGTTCAGCCTCCTAGATTTTCCAGGAATTGGCCCTCAAAAAATTGGTCCTTTCCCACGTCTGACAGGCCTCAAAGGGGAAGATATAGACGGTCCAGAGGTCGTGGTCAAGGTCAGACCTCTTACAGATCTAGACAATGGACTGCTTCTTCACCTAGAAGGGGAGAAGACAGATCCCAATCTCAAAGAAAGCAAACTCAATGACTCTCTCGGTTGGGCTTCAGGACCCCTTCACCTGGACGCCCCTCTCGGAGGAAAACTGTCTCTTTTTTACAGAAATTGGACTCATATTACCCAGGACAGATGGGTATTGGACGTGATTTTAAAAGGTTACAAGTTCCAATGTTAAGTTGTCAATCTCGCCTTCATTCTTGCTTGATGGGTTCGGAGCCGATCCCTCGGCTCCGACTCGGCACTTGCTAAGCTCGAGAGTCACTTTTACCAGCTCGAGGCAGCCCCATATCCCATGATGCAAGGCAGTAAGTACCCAGATCTCGTTTGCCGCTTCGCTTATGAGGTCCTCCTTTTACCAGCTCCTGGTAAGTGATTCTCTTTTTGGATATTTAAGCCCCTTTTTCTTAAAAAACCCTTAATTGTTAGTTATTAGTTAATTTTTTACCTTTTGTGACAGAAAATCCCTGTCTTTTCTAATTATTTTTAGTCAAATTTACCCATCCCATCCCCTCCCTGTTAGGGTGTGTGTGTTGTTTATAGAAATACCTTTTGGGTATTTTATTTAAGTTAATTTTTGACTGGTGTGTGTGTGTGTTTGTGTAAAGCACCATGTCAAAGGAGAGGGTCTCAGGTTTTAGAAGTGTGACTCGTGCTGTCAGAAGATGTCTCTGACAGACGGTCACACTTCTTGCCTTTATTGCTTGGGCCCTCTTCACCTGCAGGACTCCTGTGCTATTTGTCATTCCTTCAGCCAGAGAGTCCTGCAGGAAAGACTAATAAACTGATCCTTAGGGGCCTTCTTAAGCCGGAGGGCTCTCCGGCTAAGTCGGCTCCATCCAAATCAGTTAAACCTTCCAAGGCCCAGGCTTCTGTTCCTAAGCCTGCGGCCTCGGCTCCGACTTCGTGCTGAGTCGAGATCCGCTCCCGCTGGAGCCGGTTCTGGCCTAACAAAGCCTTCGGCACCCATGGGCATCGGTGCCGAATCTGTAGCGACCGCCGATGTCGGCTCCGATCGGTTACGACACCCATGTGGCACAGGCATCGGTGTCGGCCCGATCGGCTCCGACACCGTTACTTTGGTGGCTGTATCGGCTCCGGCTGGAGCCGATACATCGAGGCTTCCTGTCGGCTCCGGAGGGGCTCGACAGGATCTATAGTATCGGCTCCGATGGCTCCTTCCAGGAAGAGGGCGAGGTGTCCTTCCTTGGAGCCGATACTTTCGGCTCCGGCTTCACCTCTTCTGTCGGAACGGAGCCATCGGAGACGATCTTCAAGGTCATCCAGGTTGTCAGATCATGACCTAGAGAGAGTGGTCAGTAGATTACTTAAGTCACAGGTACTGGCCCAAATGTTACACAGTCCATCTCAACAGACGACTGTTGGTCCACACCCCGTTACAGTTCCTCCTTCAACTCTACCCCAGAGCTTGGAGTTGGAGTCTTCGGGAATGGTTACTGCTACGGCTGGAGGACGGATACCCCTTCTGTTCCTTCAGCCTCTACTCTTATCTCCTCTTGAGACCTTCCTTAGAGGGATTCGTGGTCGGGCTTCCATGGTCTCCTCCGAGGGGTGAGTGGCATCGGACCCTTGTCCGAACCCGCTCTTCCCCTTGGAGCCTCGGCCTTGGTGAGCTCGGCTCCGACATCTGCCTCGGAGACTTCCCTTCGGTGGTCCCTGGAGTTCCTAGCTCTTGGGCGGGTTCTCTCGGACCTGCCTGGAAGGGGAGCATTCGAGGTGATGAAGAGTGTACTGGCCACTGGTATCAGTCAGCAGTCTGTTCCCGTAGCTCCTCCCTCTATAGTACCTGTTGACATCTCTGCCACTTCTCTTGGTAGAGGACCGAGAGATTCTCCGCCTCAGGTTTGCCGATTGGGAATTTCCCCTCTTCCGAGGATTCTCCTGATGTTTCGGGAGATCCTCCTAGGAAGAGGACTTGTAAGAGGAAGCATGTAGACTCCCGAGTCTGTCACTGGATACTGACTTTGATGAGTCAGAGGGATCCCCTAGATCCCCTCTGAGGATGTCTCCTTCTCAGACATCCTAGAACTTCTGAAACAGAGGGAAACTGGCCCACCAACAATCCCTCTGAGGATGAGTCAGTATACCTAGAGGCGTTTGGATCTCGCCCTCCACCTCCTGGGTGTCTCCGCCTTCACCCCCTTATGCAGGTTATTGCACGAAAGGCGTGGGCAGCTCCTGACTCTGTAGAGCCAGTCCCTAGGAGGCCTTCAAAATTTATCACTGCCCCGTGTGACAAACAATTCCTTACTAAGGGTGTCCCCGCTGATGCCATGGTGGTGGCTGCGGCCACCAAAAAGGAACTTGCAGATCCTTCCGTGCCCGTCCATCCTCCTAATAAGGACTCTAGGACCATGGATAGGTACGGTAAGCGGATGTTTTCCTCAGCGACCTTTGCTATGTTCGCTGAATTACCTATGTCACTTCACCAGACTCCAGAGGGATATCCTGAAGGAGCTGGGAGAAGTAGTTCAGGATCCAACAGCTGCAGGGGCTCAAGAAAAAATTGCTTCGCAGCTAGGAACCCTCAATTCCATTGCAAACTCCTCCATGCGGCTAATATCTTATGCTGCGGATGGAGAGTAGAGCCGCAGGTACAGGTGTGGCTCTTAGGCGCCAAGCCTGGATGCGGCTATGTGATTTTCGGATCCCTTTAAGGCGTCCTTCACAAATTCTCCCTTTGATGGGTCAGCTTTGTTTGGCCCTCAGGTGAAGGAAACCTTGACCAGGAGCGAGCAGGATGGCAAGACTCTTTCTGCTGTTGGAGTCCGTTTTCCACCCCTTCTAGACCTTATCCCAAAGGACAGAAGGGCGGGAAGATGTGGTTCCGTAAATCCCAAGGAGTCACGCGATTCACGTGGTCAGTTTACCCCTAGAGTCAGAGGGGTAACAACAACAGACGCTCTAGAGGCAGAGGGGTCCAAGAACCAGGGAAACAGGGAGCCTCTCTCTGACAAGCCCTTTCAGCATCCCTGAGGTGTTGCCCGGCTGTCCCTCCTTGGAGGCAGTCGGGAAGATTATCACTGTACCCAGAAGCCTGGCATTCCCTCACTCAAGACAGATGGGTACAGTCGATCATATCCAAGGGTTACATAATTCCTTTCGAGGAAAGTCCCTTCCCTCAAGTTCCCTTCCAGATGTACCACCGGTCTAAGGGAGATTGCAGAGTCAGAAATCTCAAAACTACTGCAAAAAGAGCCATTCAGCCAGTTACAATAGACCATTCAGAGCCGGAATCTACTCAAGGTTCTTTTGGTCCCCAAAAGACGGGAGACTGGAGACCAATATTGGATCTCAGCAGACTCAACAAGTCTGTCAGGAAGACAAGATTCGAATGGTCACTCTTCAGTCAATTCTGCCCTTCTTACAGAAGGACAACTGGATGTGCTCAATAGAGCTTCAGGATGCGTACTATCACATAAAAATTCACAGACGCTCCAGGAGATTTCTCCGCTTTCGGCTGGGGTCCAGTCATTTCCAGTTCAGAGCCCTGCCCTTTGGTCTCACTACAGCCCCCAGAGTGTTCACCAAATGCATGGCAGTGGTCACGGCTCACCTGAGACGTCAAGGATTCCAGGTGTTTCCGTATCTCGACGACTGGCTCCTGTCAGCCACCACCAGGCATCAGCTTATACAAGCCAGGGATTACACAATAGACCTTTGTTCTCATTTGGGCATCTCAATCAACTCCGAAAAGTCATCCTTATCGCCCTGCCAGTCTATTACCTTCATAGGCAAACTTAAACACTGTTCGGATGTCAGCTACCCTTACAGAACAAAGAGTTTCAGACATTCAGACTCATGTCAGGATCATTCTGGCCAGCAAGAAAATACAGGCCAGAATGGTTCTAAAGGTATTGGGTCTCATGGCTGCGGCCATTACTCTTCTTCCCCTGGCTCGATTCTACATGCGCCTTCTTCAGTGGATGCTGTTCACACAATGGTCATACCAGCAACTTCCAATGCGTCACCAGATTCTGGTGACACAGACATGCAAAGAGCATCTTGCTTGGTGGATCACATCGTCTCAGGTTCACCAAGGCAGGTATTTTGTACCCCCATCCCCGATAGCCACTGTCACCACGGATGCCTCCCTGATCGGGTGGGGGGGTCATTATCAGGGCAGGATGGTTCATGGGACGTGGCAGCCGTTCGAGTACCATCTGCACATAAATGTCCTGGAGATGAGAGCAGTGCTTTTAACGTTGCAAGCCCTCAACGACTTTCTTCCCGTAGGGACAATTGCAGTCCACACAGACAACATGTCTGTAGTTTGGTATATCAACAAACAGGGCGGAACCAAGTCCTACCCCTTGTGTCGAGAAGCTCAGACTATGGCAATGGGCGATCTCCTCTCATCGGTTTCTGGTAGCAACGCATATCCCTGGGAAAACCAACATTATAGCGGACAGATTGAGCAGAGCTATCCTCATGCCTCACGAGTGGTCTCTCAAGCAATCTATAGCGGAAGAGATTTTTCTGGAATGGGGTCGTCCATGTTGCGATCTTTTGCTACTCCCCAAAACAGCAAATGTCCAGACTTCTTCAGCCTCTTCCCTCTATCAGGCCATCCCCCAGAGACGCCTGACCCAGGATTGGCCCCAGGGCCTTCGTTATGCCTTCGCTCCATTTCCTCTGATCCCTCAGGTGATCCAGAAAGGTACCGGTTTGAGAGCCAAATTGATTCTCATTGCCCCTTACTGGCCTCGACAAGTTTGGTTCCCGTTCCTCCATCATCACCTTTTGGTGCAGCCGTGGCATCTGGACCCAGTCCCAGATCTTCTGATTCACCAATCGGGTCAGCTGCACCGGTCAATCCCTTCTCTCAACCTCACAGCATGGTTGCTCCACTTCCTTCCTTAGCCAGGCTTCCTTTGATCTCTAACCCAGTTAGAGACATCATAGTAGCTTCGCTAAAATCCTCTACCAGGAGGATTTACACAAGCAAATGGAAACGTTTCTCTTATTGGGCTAAGGCCCAAAATATTGATCCTTTTACTGCCCCTGTTCAGGCAGTCCTGGACTTCTTAGCAGAGATTTTTCATGCAGGCTCCTCTTCTTCCACAGTCAGAGTTCAATTGGCTGCTATTTCCAATTTTCATGTCGGGATAGCAGACCATAATATTATGTCCCATAGGCTCTGCAGGGCCTTCTTGAAAGGAATTTTCCTACTAAAACCTCCAATCAGGAATCCTCCTCCTCAGTGGGATCTAAATTTAGTGCTGACATCCTTGATTCTTCCCCCTTCGAGCCAGCTGTTTCTTGTTCCCTGAAATATCTTTCTTGGAAAACTTTATTCCTAGTGGCTATTACATCTGCCAAGAGGGTGTCTGAACTTCATGCTCTTTCGGTTCGACCCCCCTATTTGGTTTTTCACAAAGACAGAGTATCTTTGAGAACTAATCCAACCTTTTACCTAAGGTCGCTTCAAAGAACAATCTGAATCAATCCATTGATCTCCTGTATTTTTCCTAACTATTCAGATAGAGCTGAACAAAAGCTACATTATCTTGATGTCCACCGTCAACTTAGATATTATTTGGACAGAACAAAAAATTTAGAAAATCTGATCAACTTTTTGTTTCCTATGCGGATAATAAAAAGGCCTTCCTGTTTCTAAAGTGACCTTGTCCAGATGGCTTTCTTGGTCATCTCTGAAATTTATACTCAGGGGAAAACAGCTGTGCTCAAAACCTAAAGCACATTCAACTAGGAGCTTAGCTACTTCTACAGCTTTTCAAGCTAGACTTCCTTTGGACACTATTTGTGCAGCGGCCACTTGGGCCACTCCTCACACTTTTGTTTCCCATTACAAATTGGACTTGGCCTCCAGGGACAGAGCCAGTTTTGGCTCTACAGTCCTCAAGAGTTTGTTCCATTGAGCCACCCAGGATAGAGGTGCTAGGGACGGTCCCATCAAGCAAGAATGAAGGCGAGATTGACAACTTAACATTAAGAAGTTATGTACCTACCATAACGTTCCATGTTAGTTGTCTTCTCGCCTTCTTTCTTGACCCTCCCTCCTTCCCCCTGGCCTGGACAGACCTTGTATAAGAAACTGTTATGCTAAAGACCATTCAGACCTGGTCCTTTTTCCATCTGTAAGTTTTCTTTCTTCCTTTGGGAAGTATTTTATGCTTGGTGCTATTGCCCTTTGTCAGCAAACGAGATCTGGGTACTTACCGCCTTGCATCATGGGATATGGGGCTGCCTCGAGCTGGTAAAAGTGACTCTCGAGCTTAGCAAGTGCCGAGTCGGAGCCGAGGGATCGGCTCCGAACCCATCAAGCAAGAAAGAAGGCGAGAGAAGACAACTAACATGGAACGTTATGGTAGGTACATAACTTCTTATTTTCACACTTTGCCAAGGACTCACAGTTGGCCAGATCTGCCAAAACTTCAATGGTCAGAGGCCTTAACTCAAGTGGATGCTCTTCTGGCCATGAGAGCCATAGAGCCTGTTCCACTCTCGGAAATGGGAAAAGGGTTTTATTCAAGGCTGTTTCTGGTTCCCAGAAAACAAAACTCATGGAGACCTATTCTGGACCTTTCTGTGTTAAACACCTTTTTGGAAATTCCAAAGTTCAAGATGCTTACTCTGCAACAGCTAATTCCAATGCTCTCTCAGGACGCCTGGATGGTGACATTGGACTTAAAGGAAGCCTATTTGCATATCCCTATCAGACAAGAACGCAGGAAATTCCTCAGGTTCAAGGCAGGTTCGAGTCACTTTCAATTCTCTGTTCTGCCCTTTGGTTTATCTACTGCCCAGAGTCTTCACCAAGTGCCTGGCATCAGTAGTGGCTTACTGCAGACTTCAGGGGATCCAGATTTACCCCTATTTGGACGACTGCCTTACTCAGGCAGACAGCAAAGATCTTCTGCTTCAACATCTGGACTTTGTTCAACGTCTTCTCCTACTACTGGGATTCTCAGTGAACATAAAAAGTCACATTTGATCCCTTCTCAACAAATGGTATTCTTGGGAGCCCTCTTAAATACAACCTTACAAAGGGCCTACCTCACTCCAGAAAAACAAACTCAGCTGGCTTCTACTTTCACCACCTTGGCAACTCTATCTCAGCTCACTGCAAGGAAATTCCTGCAGGCTCTGGGCTACATGGCTTCCTGCATTCTGTTGATTCCAAGCAAGGCTTCACATGAGAAAGCTTCAATGGTATCTGAAAAGTGTATGGTCACAGCATTACCACGATCTGGATATTCTGATTCCTCTGATCCCCTGCCTCCAGAAGGAGTTCCTCTGGTGGTCCAGGGCTTGCACTTTAAACGAAGAAAACCTTTTCGCCTCCCTCAACCTACTCAAATCCTAACCACGGACGCCTCGGATTATGCTTGGGGAGCACACTTTCTAGACAATTGCCAGCAGGGAACCTGGACAAAGGACCATCTTTACTGGCACATCAATCTGAAGGAAATGTTGGCAGTTCAAAATGCCCTTTTAGCCTTCAAAAACCTTTTACAACCAGGGCCTCTGATAATTGCACAGACAACACCACGGTCATGTGGTACATCAACAAGCAGGGGGTTCTCATTCATACCCCTTTGCAGACTAGCTATGGGTTTATGGGACACAGCTCTAAATTTGAATCTGCATCTCCAGGCTCAATTCATTCCAGGGAAACAGAATCTCTTAGCAGACAGCCTGAGCAGAAACATTTCAGATCCTCACGAATGGATGCTAGACACCAACTTGTTCAACAGGATTACTGCAGTTTGGGGATGTCCCCAGATAGATCTGTTTGCATCCCATCTCAATCATCAGCTGCCTCGCTTTTGCACCAGGTCCTTCCACAAAACAGCATGGAGAGTGGATGCCCTGTCCTTCAGCTGGAGAAGCCTTTCAGCATATGCCTTCCCTCCTCTTCCTCTACTGCCTCGGGTACTACTGAAGATAAAACAGGACAAGCCCAAGTTCCTCATCTTGATTGCTCCAAGTTGGCCTCGACAGTTTTGGTATCCAACCTTAAAGCTCCTGTTCTCGGGGCCTCCTTGGATTCTCCCACTGAACCCTTCGCTTCTGTCCCAGCATCAGGGTCAGTTACTACATTCCAATCTCAAGACCCTTTGCCTGGCAGCTTGGCTCTTCAAAGGAATTTGATTTCCTCTAGTCTTCCCAAACAAGTTTTGGATGTTCTTTTGGAAGCTAGACGGCCTAGCACTAGGAAATCCTATGCCTCTAAATGGAAGAGGTTTTCTATTTGGATGCAGGACCGAGGCTCTGTTCCTCAGGTTCCTGATCTCTCCTCTATTTTGCTTTACCTTTGAACTTTTATCTAAAGGACTTTCTTTTTCTTCCATTAAGATACATGCTTCTGCTATCTCTCGCATTACAGTTCTGATCCTCCTGTTTTTCACATCCTTTGGTGAAGCAGTTCTTGAGAGGGGCTAAAATTTGCGGCCTCCAAGGACCCCTCCTGTCCCTGCCTGGGATCTTAATTATGTTTTAGAAAAACTTACTTTGCCTCCTTTTGAGCCTGCTGCATCTTCAGATATTAAGTTTCTATCCTGGAAGACTGTTCTTTTGCTAGCATTGACCTCTGCCAGAAGGGTCTCAGAGTTGCAAGCTCTCATGGCTGTGGAACCATACCTTATTTTCCATCAGGACAGAGTATCCTTGAGGACCAATCCTACTTTCATGCCTAAGGTGATTTCGAAAGTGGCTTTAAATCAGACAATTCACCTTCCTACTTTCTTTCCAAATCCTCAAAATAAAGGGGAAAGGATTTTGCATTCATTGGATGTGCACAGGCAGTTACGATTTTACTTGGACAAGACTAAAGATTTCAGAAAGTCTAACCAATTGTTTGTTTCCTTTGCCTCCAGTTCTCTTAGAAAACCTATTTCTAAAACTATTTCCAAATGGATTGCTTATGGAATCAGATTTTGTTACACTCATCATGGGAAACAGTTTCCAGGGACCATTAGAAGTCATTCTACTAGAGCAGCTGCTACTTCTACAGCTTTCCTCAGAGGAGTCCCTACCAAGGATATCTTGGAAGCTGCCACTTGGAGTTCTGTGCATACTTTTTCCAAGCACTACAATCTCCCCTTGTTTTCTAAGTCTAGGGCAGGCTTTGCCTCTGCTGTCTTGCAGGGTATTCTTGCCTCCCCTTCTTCTATCTAAAGCCTCCTCCCCCTCTACACTGCTTTGGGATTCCACCCTACAGTTATGACTGCAACAGTGAAACACGAAGAACATAGTACAGTTGTGTACACCTACCATAAATGTAGATGTTCGAGTGTCTTCACTGTTGCAGTCGGGGTTTCCCTCCCTCCTATCCCCTCTTTTTCTCTTATTTGTGGTGTATTTGTGTTTCCTTGTTGGATTCATTTTTGATTTGTTGGGGACTTCTGACATCTAGGGCAAGAAAGGCTGGAGAAGATGGCGTCGGCTGAGGGCTATGTACCAAGGCGTACTGACGTCAAGATACTAGCTTATACAGCCGACGCCGGACCCAGACTTTGGGATTCTGGCCGACCTCGGGCTGCCTGCCGGCAGGAGCACCCTACAGTTATGACTGCAACAGTGAAGACACTCAAACATCTACATTTATGGTAGGTGTACACAACTGTACTTTCCCTGCTACCCTTGGGACAGTATAGTTCGTGTGTTCAAATTCAGAATGTGCAGAAAACAAAGAAATGCAGGATTTATTGCATGCAGCTGAACAAGTGGGAAAGCATACTTTGCAATGTGGTTTTGATTCTCTAGAGGCCTCTTGCAAGGCCGCTGTTACAGGTTCTGTCATTAGGAGGCATGCTTGGTTAAAAGAACAGAATCTGCCCGGTCATGTTAAAGCAAGACTATTAGATGCTCCATTACAGCATGTTACCTTGTTTGGTGTTAAAGCAGAAGAGGTGTTGAAGAAAATGGAGGACAAAGCTAAATCTATGCAAACAGTCAAGGATTTCTTACAGGTACAGCCTCCCAGATTTAGCAGGAACTGGCCTACAAGGAATTGGTCCTTTCCAGCGTCAGACAGGCCACAAAGAGGCAGATACAGATGCCCCAGAGGCAGATCACAGCCCCAAGGCTCATACAGGCCTAAATAATGGGGTGCTTCTACCTCCAAAAGTGGAGAGGAAAAATCACAGCCATACAGGAAACCGTCTCAATGACTTTCCCCTGCCAGCACCAAGCACTTATCTTCTGGCAGCTCCTTTGGGGGGAAAACTAGCACTTTTTTCACAAAATTGGAACATGATCACCTAGGACAAATGGGTCTTAAACATCGTATCACAAGGCTACAGGTTCCACTTTCACTCCCTGCCAAGGCCAAACAGTATGCCAGACCTGCCACGCAATCAGTGGGCAGAGGCACAAAAGCAAGTTTTATCCCTCATGGACATGAGAGCCATTCAGCAAGTACCACAGCAAGAGCAGGGACTAAGATTTTACTCAAGGCTATTCTTGGTGCCCAGAAAGGACAAAGCCTAGAGACCAATACTGGACCTGTCTATCCTAAACACATTCCCGGATATCCCAAAATTCTAAATGTTGACTCTACAGCAGCTACTGCCCATGCTGGGCAAGAAGGCTTGGCTTGTGACTTTAGACCTAAAAGAGGCATACCTACATGTCCCAATCAGACAATCATGCAGAAGATACCTCAGATTTATAGCTGGCTCAATGCACTACCAATTCTCTGCACTGCCCTTTGGCTTATCTACTGCACCCAGGGTCTTCACAAAATGCCTGGCACCAGTAATTGCATTTTGCAGACAAAAAGGAATACAAATATATCCTTATGTGGACGACTGCCTTACTGCCTTATTCAAGCAGAGAACAAGGACATTCTACTACAGCATCTGGCGTTTGTAAAATGATTATTAACAGGTCTAGGGTACACAGTAAACGAAAATATATCAAAACTCGTACCCTCAAGAGAATATTCCTGGGTGCAAGCTTAAATACAACTTCCTAGATGGCTTATCTCACGCCAGAAAAACACAGACAACTGACTACTTATTTCAAAATGTTGGCAACAAAGACTCAGTTATCTCCAAGAAAGATTCTGCAGGCTTTGGGCTTCATGGCGTCCTGCATTCTGCTAATTCCATATGCAAGACTGCATATGAGGAAACTTCAATGGTATCTAAAACATGTTTGGACTCCACATTGCCACAGCCTGGAAACAATAATTACCCTCATCCCCTGCCTGCAACAGGAGTTTCAATGGTGGGCAAAAGCCTGTCAGCACAACACGGGACAGCCATTCACCTTACTCACAGCCAGGCAGACATTGACAACAGATGCATCAGATTATGCCTGGGGGGCCCATATGGCAGGAAGATGTATTCAGGGCACATGGTCCACAAGTCAAATGCATCTACATATCAATCAAAAAGAGATGCTAGCTGTTCAGAATGCCCTGACAGCCTTCAAGGATCTACTTCATCCAGGACAACTACTGATAAAGACGGACAATACTACAGTCATGTGGTACATTAACAAGCAGGGGGGCACACATTCCTACCCCCTCTGCAGACTAACCATGAACTTGTGGGACACAGCATTGACTTACCAAGTACATCTGCAAGCACAATTCCTGCCAGGAAGGATAAATACTCTGGCAGATGAACTAAGCAGAAACCTAATGGATCTCCACGAGTGGAAATTGGATCCACAAGTCTTCAGCATGATAACATGGAACTGGGGATGCCCGGACATAGACCTATTTGCCTCCCCTCACAACTGTCAACTACAGAGATTCTGCACAAGGACTTATCACAAGCAAGCATGGAAAGTAGGTGCTCTATCTTTCATCTGGAAAAACCTAACAGTATATGCCTTTCCTCTTCTGGCTCTCCTCCCCAAGGTACTCCTCAAGGTCAGGCAAGAGAAGTCAAAAATGATACTGATTGCCCCAAACTGGCCCCGCCAGCACTGGTACCCAATCCTAAAGAGCTTGTCTCAATGCCCAGCTTGGACATTACCTCAAATTCCTTACTTATTGACCCAACAAGACAGTCAGATACTGCACAGCCAACTCGGGAACTTAAACCTGGCAGCATGGCGGATAATGTAGCCATTCAAGAAGCACCCCTTTCTAAAGCGGTGATGGATGTTATTTTGGAGGCCAGGAGGCCTAGCACCAGAAAATCTTATGCAAAAAAGTGGAAGAGATTCTGTGCTTGGAACCAGGCACAAGGTATTGACACGATTGTTCCAAATATTCTTCAGATTTTGCAATACTTAACTGAGATGCTGGATAAAGGCCTTTCCTTTTCATCAATTAAAATTCATGCCTCTGCCATTTTCAGCTCATTACAATACGGAACCACCTATTTTTTCTCATCCATTACTAAGCCAGTACCTCAGAGGAGCCAAAAACATGAGACCTCCAAGGAGAGCACCAATACCTGCATGGGACCTCAACTATGTCTTGGAAAAACTCACACTGCCTCCATTTGAGCCAGCCTCTGCAGCTGATATAAAATTCTTATCCTGGAAAACAGCTCTACTCCTAGCAGTAACCTCAGCTAGACGAGTCTCCGAGTTACAGGCACTCATGGCTGTGGAACCTTTTATCATTTTCCATTCTGACAGGGTTTCTCTGAGGACAAACCCTACATTTATGCCTAAGGTAGTGTCCAGTGTGGCCTTTAACCAAACAATTAATTTGCCTACCTTTTACCCAAACCCACAGAATAAGGGTGAGACTTCTGCATTCTTTGGACATTCACGGACAGCTACGCTTCTACTTGGACAGAACCAAAGCTTTCAGAAAGACGGAACAACTTGTAGTGGCATATGCTGCAGGATCACAAGGAAACCCTTCTCAAAGCAGACTATTTCAAAGTGGATAGGCCACTGCATTCGATGTTCTTCGTCTCACATTGCTGCAGTCATAACCTGTGGGTAGTCCGCTGTCCTCGGTCGGCCCGAATACCAAAGAGTTAGGCTGGCGTCTGTCATGGGCGCCCGGAGCGGACGTCAGTACATAGTAGTACTTAAGCGCATGACCGGCGCCAGATCCTCAGTCTTTCTTGCCGCGTTGTCCAAAGCAGAAGCAGCGTTTGCAAGTGCCGTTCGGCGTTCTGAAATTTTCAATTTTCGAGTTTCAGACCGAAGACCAAGTTGGGCTAAGTACCCCGTTGGGGAAAATTTTTGTCTTTTTCTTGCCTCAGTTAATCCGGATGTCAGAAAAAGTTAATAATTGTATTTCTTGTGGGAAACAGATACCTCATAGGGACTATCATTCTCTTTGTATTCCTTGCTTAGGGCCTGAACACGACGTAGTCGGGTGTCGCTTTTGCGCTAGATTTAATAAGCGCACCATTAAACGTAGATTAGACTGTGCTAGGCTTGTTTTCGGTAAGTGGTGTAACTACAACATGCCGTCGGATCCTCCGGCGCCGCTACCGCAAAAGCGAAAGATAAATCCTTAAGGTCTAAACCGGATGAGTCGTCCGTTGCAGACGCCGGTTTTATGGAATCTACGGTTGAATCTGTGGATCCAGCCGAGGTCTTGGCTGAATCCCAGGGGGAACCTTTACTTTTGCAGGAGTTGGCCTCTCAGGAGTTAGGTCAGGCCGAGGGTGCTTCTCAAGTTTCTGTGGTTCCATCCTTACAAAAGGTTATTAGGCCTTCTACTTCAGTCACTAAAGGCCCTGCTAAGGCTAGACCTGGTATTTCTGGTACGGGCCACAGCCCTGGTTCTTCGGGCTCTGTTCCTAAAAAGCATATGTTGAAAATGGCAGAGTCCTCAGCTGAGGATGTTCAGGATTTTCCTCCCTATTCTGATTCGGATGCAGAGGATTCCTGTCCTTCTGCTTCACCTCCAGAGGATTTTTCCTTTTCTGAAACCTTGCATTCCATGAGGGAGCATTTCAAGTGGGAAGGTCAGGATTTTTCAGATTCTCGTAAGAGGCTTAGGGAATTTTTGTTTTTGCCACAACATAGGCCTTTGGCTATTCCCCCTGTTTTAGATGTTGTTCAAGATGTTTTTTCTGAAGCTTCCCTTAATCCTGATTCTTTACCCCCTGCCCCTGTCAAGCCAGACAGGTATTACAGAGTTCCAGAGGCACATAAATATTTGTACAAGAGCCCTAGAGCTGACCCGGAGACTATTAGTCAAGGGCCTAAGGGGGTCAGGGCTTCTGTGGTTAAGAATCCAGTTCCTTTAGATAAAGATTCTAGAGCGTTGGATAGGTGGGGTAAAAAAGTGTACACCTCTTCTACGTTAGCTATGAGGGCTTTAAATTGCCAATTCCATATGCTGAAGTATCAGAACTATCTGTTAGGTCAATTGAAATCTAAGGTAGATGCTTTATCTGAGGGTATAGAGTGTAAGGAATTGCAGGACTTGGTTCATGCTTCAGATCAAGTTGGTAAACATTCCTTGCAGTATGGCTTCGATGCCCTTCAGGCTTCTTCCAGGGTAGCTGCTACTGGTTCAGTTATTCGTAGACATGCCTAGCTTAAGGATCAAAATTTGTCAGAGCATGTTAAAGCTCGGATTTTGGATGCTCCCCTTCAATCTGAAGTTCTTTTTGGTTCCCCTGTGGAGTCAGTTTTGAAAAAAATGGAAGACAAAGCTAAGTCTATGCAGACAGTTAAGGAATTTTTGCAAGTGCAGCCCCCTAAGTTTAGCAGGAATTGGCCTGCAAGAGGATGGTCTAACCCTTCTTCAGATTTTCAGTCTAAGGGCAGGTCTAGACGTGGTAGGGGCAGGGCTCACGCTCAGGGTTCTTTCAGACCTAGGACTTGGAGTTCTCCTGCACAATCTTCTGGTGAGGGCAGGGGTCAGCCTTTTCGTAAACAGACCCAATGACCTGTATCTCCAGCTGCCAGATCCTTCCTTTCTGGCAGCTCCTCTAGGAGGAAAGTTGGCACTTTTCAAACAAAATTGGCATTTAGTCACCCAGGACAGATGGGTGTTGGACATGATAAATCAAGGCTACAAGTTTTATTTTCACACTTTTCCCCCTTTCAAAGGCATGCCAGATGTACCACCTCAGCAAAGGCTGGAGGCTCAGGAACAAATTTCTTTGCTTTTACAGATGGGGGCAATCCAGGTGGTACCTCCGCCAGAAGAAGGCCTAGGGTTTTATTCTCGACTATTCCTAGTGCCAAAGAAAGGAAATACTTGGAGGCCAATTCTGGATTTGTCCATTCTCAATACATACCTAGACATTCCAAAGTTCAAGATGTTAACTTTACAGCAACTTCTGCCTCTGATAGGCAAAGATCACTGGATGGTAACTCTGGATCTCAAAGAGGCCTATCTTCACATTCCTATCAGGCCCAGCTGCAGGAGATTCCTGCGTTTTCGGGCTGGCACTTCTCATTATCAGTTCTGTGCATTGCCCTTTGGTTTATCTACTGCGCCCAGGGTGTTCACAAAGGTTCTGGCTCCTGTAATAGCTTTCTTAAGACTGAGGGGAATACAAATTTATCCTTATCTGGACGATTGCCTGATTCTAGCTCAGGACAAAGACAAGTTACTTCAACAGCTACAGTATGTAATGGCAGTTTTAAGGTGCCTAGGGTATTCTGTGAACGAAACAAAGTCCAGTCTAGTACCCTCTCAGGACATGTGCTTTCTGGGTGTGAGACTGAATACAGCCTCTCAGATGGCTTTTCTGACCCCGGACAAACAAAGAACTCTTCCTCTATACTTCCAGCGATTATCAGTACTGTCCAGGCTGACTGCAAGGACAGTCCTTCAAGCCTTGGGGTTCATGGCATCTTGCATTCTGGTACTTCCCAATGCCAAACTGCATATGAGGAAGCTACAATGGTATCTCAAAAGTGTATGGACTCAACACTGCCACGATTTGGACACTGTCATTCCGATAATACCTTGCATCCAGAAGGAATTCTTGTGGTGGGCACAGGAATGTCACCTAAACAAGGGACCCTCTGTGACTCGACCAGAGGCGAGTCAGATCTTAACGACGGATGCCTCGGACCTGGCTTGGGGAGCACACTTCAATGGCAAATGGATTCAAGACACGTGGCCTCCCAAACTACAGCATTTGCATATCAACATGAAGGAATTGTTAGCAGTCCAGTATGCCCTGATGGCTTTCAAGGGCCTACTTCAACCAGGACAGGTGTTGATATAAACAGACAACACTACGGTCATGTGGTACATCAACAAGCAGGGGGGGACCCATTCTTATCCTCTTTGCAGACAAGCTATGATATTGTGGGAGACTGCTCTGGGTTTGCACATCACTCTTCAAGCAAGGTTTCTGCCAGGAGCACAGAACTCCCTAGCAGATGTATTGAGCAGACAAATTGTGGATCCCCACGAATGGAAATTGGATCCTCAGGTATTTCAACAGTTGACAGTGGCTTGGGGAACTCCAGACATAGATCTGTTCGCTTCTCCTCTAAATTTCCAACTACCAAAATTTTGCACAAAGATGTTTCACCCAAAAGCTTGGAAAGTGGATGCTCTATCTTTCAGTTGGAACAACCTTCACGTCTATGCTTTTCCTCCTCTGCCTCTCCTTACCAAGGTTCTTTTGAAAGTCAGGCGGGACAAGCCTTGCATGATCTTAATAGCACCAGATTGGCCACGACAGCACTGGTATCCTCTGCTGAGGAGTTTAATTCAGGAGCCTCCTTAGCCTTTGCCACAGCTTCCTCACTTGTTGTCCCAGTCAAGCAGTCATTTGCTCAATGTCAGGGTGCTGTCCCTGCATCTAACGGCCTGGCGTATTCTGTTTTAGAGCCTATGGGTTCTCAGCTTCCTCAACAGGTTTTAGATGTCATTTTGGAAGCTAGGCGGCCAAGCACTAGGAAAGTTTATGCTGATAAATGGAAGAGATTTTTAATTTGGAGCACAACAAAGGACTTTGATGTCTCGGTACCTAAATTGAGTTTTACACTGCAGTACCTTACTGAGTTACTAGACAAGGGTTTGTCATTTTCCTCTGTGAAAGTTCATGCTGCAGCCATTTCTGCTCACTATGATTGTGACCCTCCTTTATTTTCTCACCCTTTGTTTAAGCAATTTCTTAGAGGGGCAAAAAATATAAGACCCCCAAGAGCTCCTACGCCTTCCTGGGATCTCAATTTTGTGTTGGAGAAGCTTACTTTGCCTCCTTTTGAACCTGCAGCTACGTCTGAATTGAAGTTTTTGTCTTGGAAGACTGCCTTTTTGTTGGCCATTACTTCTGCTAGAAGGGTATCTGAATTGCAGGCTCTCATGGCAGTTGAACCCTTTCTAATATTCCATAAGGATAGAGTTTCTTTGCGTACTAACCCTACTTTCATGCCAAAAGTGATTTCTAATGTGGCCTTGAACCAGTCTATCCATTTGCCTACCTTTTATGCTGATCCCCAAAATAAGGGGGAAAAATCTTGCATTCTTTGGATATACACAGGCAGTTACGTTATTATTTGAGCAGAACTATGGAGTTCAGACAGACTCAACAGTTATTTGTTTCTTTTGCTTTGGGTTCACAAGGGAAAGCTGTTTCAAAGCAGACTATTTCAAAATGGATTGGTAATTGTATTGCTTTTGTTATTCTCATCATGGGAAGGATGTTCCTGCTGGGATTAGACCTCATTCCACTAGGGCTACTGCCACTTCTACTGCTTTTTTGAGGGGTGTAGCTACTAAGGATATTTTGGAAGCAGCTACTTGGAGTTCAGTTCATACTTTTACTAAACATTACCATCTCCCTCTTTTCTCCAAGTCCAGGGCTGGGTTTGCCACTGCAGTCTTACAGGGCATGTTAGCAGCCCCTAATGCTTTTTAGTTTGCCAGCCTCCCTTTTCCTTTGCTTTGGGATTCTACCCACATGTTATGACTGCAGCAATGTGAGACGAAGAACATAGTACAGTTTTGTACCTACCATAAATGTAGATGTTCGAGGATCCACATTGCTGCAGTCCTATTTTCCCTCCCTCCTTCCCCTGTTTGGTTTGCGAGTGTTGTTGTTGTTTGTTGTTATTGTTCCTTAGGGTTAATTATTTTTCTCCTTTTGTGGCTTTGGCCTTTTCTTTTTAAGGCCTTCTGACATCTGGGGCAAGAAAGACTGAGGATATGGCGCCGGTCATGCGCTTAAGTACTACTACGTACTGACGTCAGCTCCGGGCGCCCATGACCGACGCCAGCCTAACTCTTTGGTATTCGGGCCGACCGAGGACAGCGGACTACCCACAGGTTATGACTGCAGCAATGTGGATCCTCGAACATCTACATTTATGGTAGGTACAAAACTGTACTTTTCTGCTATTCACAGCATGGCAAATCAGTGCCTAAGGGCATTAGGCCACATTCAACCAGAGCAGCAGCCACTTCAACAGGCTTCCTCAGAGGAGTACCAAAAAAAAACATCTTAGAGGCTGCAACTTGGAGCTCAGTGCACACTTTCACCAAGCACTATCACTTACCTCTCTACTCTAAATCCAGGGCAGGCTTTGCCACTGCATTTCTGCAGGGCCTGATAGCCTCTCCTAATCCTATTTAGCACCAGCCTCCCAACATTAGCTTTGGGATTCAACCCAATTGTAATGACTGCAACAGTGAAACACGATGAACATAGTACAGTTGTGTACCTACCATAAATGTAGATGTTCGAGTGTATTCACTGTTGCAGTCCATGTTACCCTCCCACCATCCCCCTTTTCCTTGCTGGGACTTATCTGTACTTCTCTATTCTGTACAACCTATGTGGTGTATTTGCTTGTAGATGAAGGACAATTTGATATTTGTATATGCATGCTTATTGGCATACTTTAGCCTACCATTTTAGGGGCACCTGACATCTGGGGCAAGAAAAACTGAAGAAAATGGTGTCGGATGCATCTTTTATACCCCTGGCGCACTGATGTCAGGGAGGAGACAACAGCAACCGACGCTGGACCTAGACTTTGGAACTCGGGCAGACTGCGGGTAGCTTGCCAGCAGGATAAACCTAATTGTAATGACTACAGCAGTGAATACACTTGAACATCTACATTTATGGTAGGTACACAACTGTACTTACTATCTGTTTGATTTGGTGGTAGCCCAGGTGGATCTAAAACATCCCCTTAGGGAAAGTTCCCCGATGCCCTAGCCAGATTTCCCCTAGTAGTATAAATATCAACCTGGGTCACCCTGAAAAGAAGCCAGTAGCCTAGTGAGACGTGACCCACTCAACAAAGGATAGATGGATAGACAAAGATAGATAATGTGGTGAGATAAGGTAGTATAGCCCTGTGCAAGCCTGCCCTCCTTACATTTACAGTGTCTGTAGTACTACATGCATATTAGCGGCAGCCCCCTAGTCAGATCCTGTGCATCTTGGTGTCATCACTCACATTAATAAAGCTTCACCTGATGTTAGTGTTTCACTGTTGCAGTCATTACATTTGGGTAATCCTGCTGGCAGGTTGCCCTCAGTTGGCCTGAATTCTAAAGTCCTGGGTCCTGCGTCGGCTGCTGTTGCCCCTTCCCTGACGTCAGGTCATCAGGGGTATAAAAGATGTGGCAGACACCATTTTCGTCAGTCTTTATTGCCGCACGGTGCCTGAAGCAGAAGCAGTTTGCAAGTGCCGGTCGGCCGACTCCTGAGATTTTCGAGTTCGAATTTCAGATCCGAAGTCTTCTATAAAGCTAAGTACCCCATTGTGGAAACTTTTTTCTTGCTCCAGAACCGATGTCAGAAAAAGTTAATAATTGTATTTCTTGTGGGAAGCAAATACCTCATTAGGACTTTCATTCTTACTGTATTCCTTGCCTAGGCCCTGATCATAATTTTCTGGGTTGTCGGTTTTGTGCTAGATTTAACCAACTGACTATTAAGCGTCAGTATGATTATGCTTTAAATTACTTTGGGCGCAGATTTAATTATCCAGAAATGTCTTCGGAAAGCCATCCAACTACCGGAGTTCACAAAAAACACAAAGAAAAAGAAGGCAGCCGAGGCCCAAAACCGACGACGAGGCTTCTCCTAAGACAGTCGCGCCGGTTCACTGGTTCTCAGTGAGGCGCTTTTGCAGCCCCTGATGACCGCTACTTTAGAGTCGCAGGCCGCTAGCAACTCCCACGTGGAGTCGGCCATGTCGCTGGAAACTCAGAATATTGGAGCCTCTGACATTAATCCTTCAGATGGGTCCAGAGCCGCTGAGCAGGCACCGGCTTCTGAGGGTGTATTCAGACCCAAACACCTATACATTAAATCACCTTCAAAGGCAAAGACTAAAGCACCTTCAAAGACAAAGAAGCAACCTCAAGAGCCACGTGGACAGGCCTCCATGCCCAAAAAAACAAATGCTCAAAATGGCCAAAGACTTTATTACCTTGATCAGGGGTTCCCATCCCCCTCCTGATAAAAGGCGTAGGCAAGAGACTGACTATGAATCTTCAGATCAGGTTTCCATTTCTTCTGATTCCTCTTCTGATCAGGAATATTCTTTTCCCCCTTATGAAGATTCTGATGCTGAAGAATCCATACCTTCAGCTCCTCCTGCTGAGGATTATTCTTTTGGGGAAACCTTACATAACATGAGGGAACATTTCCACTGGGAGAGCCAAGATTTTTCAGAGTCTAAAAAGAGGCTCAGGGATTTCCTGTTACTACCTCAGCACAAGCCACTAGCCATTCCTCCTGTGTTAGACATTGTAGATGATGTGTTTTCGGAGTCAAGCCTTACCCCAGACTCCTTCCCTCCAGCTCCTGTTAAGCCTGACAGATATTACAGGGTACCTGACTCACATAAATTCCTTTTTAAAAACCCTGCTGCAGGCCCGGAAACTATTTCTCAGGGTCCCAAGGGTGTTGAGGCTTCCGCTGCAAAAAACCCTACCCCTTCTGATAGGGACTCTAGGGCACTGGATAGATGGGGAAAAAAGGTTTACACATCTGCCACCTTGGCTATAAGGGCCTTAAACTGTCAGTTTCATATGCTCAAATATCAGCAACATGTCATGGCATTGCTTAAACAGAAAATGTTGTTAAATTCTGAATGTGCAGAAAACAAGGAAATGCAGGATATATTGCATGCAGCTGAACAAGTTGGAAAGCATACTTTGCAATGTGGTGTTGATTCTTTAGAGTCCTCCTGCAGGGCCGCAGTTACTGGTTCTGTAATTAGAAGGCATGCTTGGCTAAAGGAACAAAATCTGCTAGATCATGTTAAAGTTAAATTATTAGATGCACCTTTACAGCATAATTCTTTGTTTGGTGTTAAAGCAGAAGAGGTGTTAAAGAAAATGGAGGACAAGGCTTAATCTATGCAAACGGTCAAAGATTTCTTACAAGTACAGCCACCTAGGTTTAGTAGACACTGGCCAACAAAGAATTGGTCCTTTCCAGTGTCAGACAGACCTCAAAGGGGTAGACCCAGGCACCCTAGAGGCAGAACCCAAGCTCAAGGTTCATACAGGTCAAAGCAGTGGGGTGCTTCTACCTCCAAAAGTGGAGAAGACAAATCACAACCTTACAGGAAACCGTCCCAATGACTTCCCCCTGCCTGCACCAAGCACTTACTTCGTGGCAGCACCCTTAGGGGGAAAATTAGCACTTTTTTCTCAAAATTGGCACATTATAACCCAGGACAAGTGTGTTCTAAATATCGTGTCACAAGGCTACAAGTTCCATTTCCCTATCCTGCCAAAGACAAACGGCTGGCCAGATCTGCCAAAAAATCAATGGGCAGAGGCACAAAAACAAGTCTCATCCGTCATGGACATGAGGGCCATTCAACAAGTGCCAGAGCAAGAGCGGGGACAAGGATTTTACTCAAGACTGTTCTTGATACCCAGAAAGGACAAGGCCTGGAGGCCAGTACTGGACCTATTGATTCTGAATACATTCCTGGATATACCAAAATTCAAAATGTTGACTTTGCAGCAACTACTGCCCATGCTGGGCAAGAACGCTTGGCTTGTAACTTTAGACCTAAAAGAGGCATACCTGCATGTCCCAATCAGACAAATATGCAGAAGATACCTCAGATTCAAGGCTGGCTCACTGCATTACCAATTCTCTGCACTGCCCTTTGGCTTATCTACTGCGCCCAGAGTCTTTACAAAGAGCCTGGCACCAGTAATTGCGTTCTGCAGACAAAGAGGAATACAAATATATCCTTACTTGGACGACTGTCTGATTCAAGCAGAGAACAAGGACATTCTTCTACAGCATCTGGCGTTTGTGAAAAAATTTTTAACATGCCTTGGGTACACAGTCAACGAAAAGAAATCAAAACTAGTACCCTCTCAAGAGATAATATTGGATGCAAGCTTAAATACAACTGCCCAGGTGGCTTATCTCACAACAGACAAAAAAAGACAACTGACTACCTATTTCAGAATGTTAGCAACAAAGGCCCAGTTATCTGCAAGAAAGATTCTGCAGGCTTTGGGCTTCATGGCATCCTCCATCCTACTAATTCCATATGCAAGCCTGCATATGTGGAAACTTCAATGGTACCTAAAAAGTGTTTGGACTCAACATTGCCACAGCCTGGAAACTATAATTACTCTCATTCCCTGCCTGCAACAGGAGTTTCGATGGTGGGCAAAGGCTTGTCACCAAAACAAGGGACAGCTGTTCACATTACCCCCAGCCAGGCAAACACTAACAATGGACGCTTCAGATTATGCCTGGGGGGGGCCCACATGGCAGGAAATTGCATTCAGGGAACATGGACCTCAAACCAAATGCATCTACATATCCATCAAAAAGAGATGCTCGCTGTTCAAAATGCCCTGACCGCCTTCAAGGACCTTCTTCAACCAGGACAACTACGGATAAAGACAGACAACACCACGGTCATGTGGTATATAAACAAGCAGGGGGGCACACATTCTTACCCCCTTTGCAGACTAGCCATGACCTTGTGGGACGCAGCATTGACTTACCAAGTACATCTGCAGGCACAATTCCTGCCACGAGGGAAAAATACTCTGGCAGACTAAACAGAAACCCCATGGATCCCCACGAGTGGCAGCTGGATCCACAAGTCTTCAGCATGATAACAAGAAAACGGGGATGCCCGGACATAGATCTGTTTGCCTCCCCTCACAACTACCCACTACGGAGATTCTGCACAAGGATTTATCACAGACAAGCATGGAAAGTGGACGCCCTATCCTTCAGCTCGAAAAACCTATCAGTGTATGCCTTTCCCCCTCTGCCTCTCCTCCCCAAGGTACTCCTAAAGGTCAGACAGGAGAAGCCAAAGATACTGATTGCACCAGCCTAGCCCCGCCAGCATTGGTACCCAATATTAAGGAGTTTGTCTCAATGCCCAGCTTGGACCCTACCACAAGTACTGCATCTACTGTCCCAGCAAAACAATCAGATCCTACACAGCCAGCTCAGGACTTAAAACCTGGCAGCATGGCGGATAATGGTCATACAAAACACATCTCTCAGCAAAACGGTGATGGATGACATTTTAGAAGCCAGAAGGCCTAGTACTAGAAAATCTTATGCTGGTAAATGGACGAGATTCTGTGCTTGGAACCAGGCACAAGGAGCAGATACAGCTGTGCCAAATAATCCTCAGATTTTACAATATCAATGTGCCCACAAATTACCACATAGGTGGTAACCCATTAAGTATAGAGAAAGTAATTAGGGATCTGGGGACCCAAGTTGATAGCAATCTCTCATTTGACAACCACATTGCCAAAGTGGTCAGAAAAAACTTCTACATAGCCCACCTCATCATGAAAGGATTCACATCTAGATCAAGAGAGGTAATCATGCCCCTTTATTCATCCCTCATCAGGCCCATCATAGAATACAATGCCCCCTTTGGGATGTACCTTACCTGACACCTGCAGCAATTAGAAAGACCCCAAAAGTACCTCACCAGGAGGATCAAGGGACTCAAACAGATGCCATATGCTGCTCGGTTAAAATAACTCCAGCTCTACTCAGTTGCATACCGCCTACATCGAGGCGATCTATGCCTGACATATAAAGCTATGTCCAACCCAGAATTAATAGACATGCTCCACCTCAGTAAATCTAAATCCCTTAGAGGCACGCGCTCGAGGGACTTGAACCTCAGCACAGAAATAAATAGAAAATGCTGGAGGGACAAATTCATAACCCAGAGGCTCCCTTCGCTCTGGAATAGAATTCCAATTCATGTTAGGCAGAGCACCTCACTGACCCTCTTCAAGAAGAATCTTGATGAGTGGATGGGGGATCGTAGGTTTGTCCCGGGGATTACTTCCGTGTCACTGTTAGACAGAGGCACAGTAAACTAAACTTTAAAAAGGGCACAGTATACTCAAATCAAGGGGTGGCGTAAACCAAACACAATCGGGCTAGGCTTATAAATGCCCCAGGGCAGATAGCCTAGTATGAACCTATGAATACTTAACTGAGATGCTGGACAAAGGCTTATCTTTCTCATCTTTTAAAATTCGTGCCTCTGCCATTTTGGCTCATCACAGTGCAGAGCCACCAATCTTTTCTCATCCCTTAATAAAACAGTACCTCAGAGGAGCCAAAAATTTAAGGCCTCCAAGGAGATCACCAATGCCTGCATGGGACCTCAACTATGTCTTGGAAAAACTCACCCTCCCTCCTTTTGAGCCAGCTGCTACTGCTGATTTAAAGTTTTTATCTTGGAAAACAGCTCTGCTCCTAGCAATAACTTCTGCAAGTCTAGTTTCAGAGCTACAGGCACTCGTGGCTGAGGAACCTTTTATCATTTTTTATCCGGACAGGGTCTCTCTGAGGACAAACCCAACATTTATGCCTAAAGTGGTGTCCAGTGTGGCTCTCAACCAAACCATTCATCTGCCAACTTTTTATCCAAATCCACAGAACAAGGGGAAAAGAATTCTGCATTCTTTGGACGTACACAGCTTAGATTCTACTTGAACAGAACCAAAGATGTTAAGTTGTCAATCTCGCCTTCATTCTTGCTTGATGGGTTCGGAGCCGATCCCTCGGCTCCGACTCGGCACTTGCTAAGCTCGAGAGTCACTTTTACCAGCTCGAGGCAGCCCCATATCCCATGATGCAAGGCGGTAAGTACCCAGATCTCGTTTGCCGCTTCGCTTATGAGGTCCTCCTTTTACCAGCTCCTGGTAAGTGATTCACTACTTTTATATTTTAGCCCCTTTTTGCTAAAAACCACTTAATTTTTACTTTTAAGTTAATTATATAGATTTTCTGACAGAAAATCCCTGTCTCTACTAATTTTTTTTAGTCAAACTTTACCCATCCCATCCCCCCCCTGTTAGGGTGTGTGTGTGTGTTTTTCTAGTAATACCTTTTTGGTATTTTATTTAATTTAATTCTTTGACTGGTGTGTGTGTGTGTTGTGAAACACCATGTCAAAGGAGAGGGTCTCAGGCTTTAAGAAGTGTGACTCGTGCTGTCAGAAGATGTCTCTGACAGACGGTCACACTTCTTGCCTGTATTGCCTGGGGCCTCTTCACCTGCAGGACTCCTGTGCTATTTGTCATTCCTTCAGCCAGAGAGTCCTGCAGGAAAGATGTAACAAGCTGATACTTAGGGGCCTTCTTAAGCCGGAGGGCTCTCCGGCTAAGTCGGCTCCATCTAAATCAGCCAAATCTTCCAAGGCCCAGACTTCTGTGTCTAAGCCTGCGGCCTCGGCTCTGACTCGTTCTGAGTCGAGATCGGCTCCGGCTGGAGCCGATTCTGGCTACAGCCTTCGGCACCGATGGCTACCGGTCCCGATTCTGCATCGACCACTTCGGTGTCGGCTCCGATCGGTTCCGACCACCATGTGGCACAGGCATCGGTGTCGGCTCCGATCGGCTCCGACACCGTTACTTTTGTGGCTGTATCGGCTCCGGCTGGGGCCGATGCATCGAACTTCCTGTCGGCTCCGATAAGTCTTCGGCTCCGACAGGATCTATAGTATCGGTTCCGATGGCTCATTCCAGGAAGAGGTCGAGGTCTCCTTCCTTGGAGCCGATACTCGGCTCGGCTTCACCTCTCCTTCGAACGGAGCCATCGGAGCCGATCTTCAAGGTCATCCAGACTTTCAGACCATGACCTAGAGAGAGTGGTCAGCAGATTACTTAAGTCACAGGTACTGGCCCAAATGTTACATAGTCCGTCTCAACAGGCGACTGTTGGTCCACACCCGTTAGAGTTCCTCCTTCAACTCTACCCCAGAGCTTGGAGTTGGAGTCTTCGAATGGTTACTGCTACGGCTGGAGAACAGATACCCCTTCTGTTCCTTCAGCCTCTACTCTTATCTCCTCTTGAGACCTTCCTTAGAGGGATTCAGTGGTCGGGCTTCCATGGTCTCCTCCGAGGGGTGAGTGGCATCGGACCCTTGTCCGAACCGCTCTTCCCTTGGAGCCTCGGCCTTGGTGAGCTCGGCTCCGACATCTGCCTCGGAGACTTCCCTTCGGTGGTCCCTGGAGTTCCTAGTTCTTGAACGGGTTCTCTCGGATCTGCCTGGGAGGGAGCATTCGAGGTGGTGAAGAGTGTACTGGCCACTGGTATCAGTCAGCAGTCTGTTCCGTAGCTCCTCCCTCTATAGTGCCTGTTGACATCTCTGCCACTTCTCTTGCTAAAGGACCCAGAGATCCTCCGCCTCAGGTTTCCCCATTGGGAATTTCCCCCTCTTCCGAGGATTCTCCTGATGTTTCGGGAGATCCTCCTAGGAAGAGGACTTGTAAGAGGAAACATGTAGACTCCCGAGTCTGTCACTTCAGATACTGACTTTGATGAGTCAGAGGGATCCCCTAGATCCCCCTCTGAGGATGTCTCCTTCTCAGACATCCTAGAACTCCTTAAACAGAGGGGAAACTAGCCCACCAACAATCCCTCTGAGGATGAGTCAGTATACATAGAGGCGTTTGGATCTCGGCCCTCCACCTCCTGGGTGTCTCCGCCTTTCGACCCCCTTATGCAGGTTATTGCCCGAAAGGCGTGGGCAGCTCCTGACTCTGTAGAGCCAGTCCCTAGGAGGCCTTCAAAATTTATCACTGCCCCGGGTGACAAGCAATTCCTCACTAAGGGTGTCCCCGCTGATGCCATGGTGGTGGCTGCGGCCACCAAGAAGGAACTTGCAGATCCTTCCGTACCCGTCCATCCTCCTAATAAGGACTCTAGGACCATGGATAGGTACGGTGTTTTCCTCAGCGACCTTTGCCATGCGTTCGCTGAATTACCTATGTCACTTCACCAGACTCCAGAGGGATATCCTTAAGGAGCTGGGTGAAGTAGTACAGGATTCTACAGCTGCAGGAGCTCAAGAAAAGATTGCTTCGCAGCTAGGAACCCTTAATTCCATTGCAAACTCCTCCATGCGGCTAATATCATATGCTGCTGATGGAGCGAGTAGAGCCGCAGGTACAGGTGTGGCTCTTAGACGCCAAGCCTGGATGCGGCTATGTGATTTTGCAGATCCCTTCAAGGCGTCCTTCACAAATTCTCCCTTTGATGGGTCAGCTTTGTTTGGCCCTCAGGTGAAGGAAACTTTGACCAGGTGCGAACAGGACAGCAAGACTCTTTCTGCTGTGGGAGTCCGTTTTCCACCCTTCTAGACCTTATCCCAAAGGACAGAAAGGTGGAAAAATGTGGTTCCGTAACTCCCAAGGAGTCACGCCGACTTCACGTGGGCAGTTTACCCCTAGAGGCAGAGGGGTAACAACAACAGACGCCGCTCTAGAGGCAGAGGGGTCCAAAACCAGGGAAACAGAGAGCCTCTCTCTGACAAGCCCTTTCAGCATCCCTGAGATGTTGCCCGGCTGTCCCTCCTTGGAGGCAGTCGGGAAGATTATCACTGTACCCAGAAGCCTGGCATTCCCTCACTCAAGACAGATGGGTACAGTCGATCATATCCAAGGGTTACATAATTCCTTTCGAGGAAAGTCCTTTCCCTCAAATTCCCTTCCAGATGTACCACCGGTCTAAGGGAAATTGCAGAGTTAGAAGTCTCAAAACTACTGCAAAAGAGCCATTCAGCCAGTTACAACAGACCATTCAGAGCCGGAATCTACTCAAGGTTCTTTTTGGTCCCCAAAAAGACGGGAGACTGGAGACCAATATTGGATCTCAGCAGACTCAACAAGTCTGTGAGGAAGACAAGATTCGAATGGTCACTCTTCAGTCAATTCTGCCCTTCTTACAGAAGGACAACTGGATGTGCTCAATAGATCTTCAGGATGCGTACTATCACATCAAAATTCACAGACGCTCCAGGAGATTTCTCCGCTTTCGGCTGGGGTCCAGTCATTTCCAGTTCAGAGCCCTGCCCTTTGGTCTCACTACAGCCCCCAGAGTGTTCACCAAATGCATGGCAGTGGTCACGGCTCACCTGAGACATCAAGGATTCCAGGTGTTTCCGTATCTCGACGACTGGCTCCTGTCAGCCACCACCAGGCATCAGCTTATACAAGCCAGGGATTACACAATAAATCTTTGTTCTCATTTGGGCATCTCGATCAACTTCGAAAAGTCATCATTATCGCCCTGCCAGTCTATTACCTTCATAGGCGCAAACTTAAACACTGTTCGGATGTCAGCTACCCTTACAGATCAAAGAGTTTCAGACATTCAGAGTCATGTCAGGGTCATTCTAGCCAACAAGAAAGTACAGGCCAGAATGGTCCTAAAGGTATTAGGTCTCATGGCTGCGGCCATTACTCTTCTTCCCCTGGCTCGATTCTACATGCGCCTTCTTCAGTGGATGCTGTTCACACAATGGTCATACCAACAACTTCCAATGCGTCACCAGATTCTGGTGACACAGACTTGCAAAGAGCATCTTGCTTGGTGGATCACATCTCCTCAGGTTCACCAAGGCAGGTACTTTGTACCCCCATCCCCGATAGCCACTGTCACCACGGATGCCTCCCTGATCGGGTGGGGGGGGTCATTATCAGGGCAGGATGGTTCATGGGACGTGGCAGCCGTTCGAGTACCATCTGCACATAAATGTCCTGGAGATGAGAGCAGTGCTTTTAACGTTGCAAGCCCTCAACGACTTTCTTCCCGTAGGGACAATTGCAGTCCACACAGACAACATGTCTGTAGTTTGGTATATCAACAAACAGGGCGGAACCAAGTCCTACCCCTTGTGTCGAGAAGCGCTCAGACTATGGCAATGGGCGATCTCCTCTCATCGGTTTCTGGTAGCAACGCATATCCCTGGGAAAACCAACATTGTAGCGGACAGATTGAGCAGAGCTATTCTCATGCCTCACGAGTGGTCTCTCAAGCAATCTATAGCAGAAGAGATTTTTCTGGAATGGGGTCGTCCATGTTGCGATCTTTTGCTACTCCCCAAAACAGCAAATGTCCAGACTTCTTCTGCCTCTTCCCTCTATCAGGCCATCCCCAGAGACGCTCTGACCCAGGATTGGCCCCAGGGACTTCTTTATGCCTTCCCTCCATTTCCTCTGATCCCTCAGGTTATCCAGAAAGCTACCGCTTTGAGAGCCAAATTGATTCTCATTGCCCCTTACTGGCCTCGACAAGTTTGGTTCCGTTCCTCCATCATCACCTTTTGGTGCAGCCGTGGCATCTGGACCCAGTGCCAGATCTTCTGATTCACCAATCGGGTCAGCTGCACCGGTCTATCCCTTCTCTCAACCTCACAGCATGGTTGCTCCACTTCCTTCCTTAGCCAGGCTTCCTTTGATCTCTAACCCAGTTAGAGACATCATAGTAGCCGCTAAAATCCTCTACCAGGAGGATTTATACAAGCAAATGGAAACGTTTCTCTTATTGGGCTAAGGCCAAGAATATTGATCCTTTTACTGCCCCTGTTCAGGCAGTCCTGGACTTCTTAGCAGAGATTTTTCATGCAGGCTCCTCTTCTTCCACAGTCAGAGTTCAATTGGCTGCTATTTCCAATTTTCATGTCGGGATAGCAGATCATAATATTATGTCCCATAGGCTCTGCAGGGCCTTCTTGAAAGGAATTTTCCTACTAAAGCCTCCAATCAGGAATCCTCCTCCTCAGTGGGATCTAAATTTAGTGCTGACATCCTTGATTCTTCCCCCCTTCGAGCCAGCTGTTTCTTGTTCCCTGAAATATCTATCTTGGAAAACTTTATTCCTAGTGGCTATTACATCGGCCAGGAGGGTGTCTGAACTTCATGCTCTTTCGGTTCGACCCCCCTATTTGGTTTTTCACAAAGACAGAGTATCTTTGAGAACTAACCCATCCTTTTTGCCTAAGGTCGCTTCAAAGAACAATTTGAATCAATCCATTGATCTCCCTGTATTTTTCCCTAACTATTCAGATAAAGCTGAACAAAAGCTACATTATCTTGATGTCCACCGTCAGCTTAGATATTATTTGGACAGAACAAAAAAATTTAGAAAATCTGATCAACTTTTTGTTTCCTATGCGGATAATAAAAAAGGCCTTCCTGTTTCTAAAGTGACCTTGTCCAGATGGCTTTCTTCGGTCATCTCTGAAATTTACCTGCTCAGGGGAAAACAGCTGTGCTCAAAACCTAAAGCACATTCAACTAGGAGCTTAGCTACTTCTACAGCTTTTCAAGCTAGACTTCCTTTAGACACTATTTGTGCAGCGGCCACTTGGGCCACTCCTCACACTTTTGTTTCCCATTACAAATTGGACTTGGCCTCCAGGGACAGAGCCAGTTTTGGCTCTACAGTCCTCAAGAGTTTGTTCCATTGAGCCACCCAGGATAGAGGTGCTAGGGACGCGGTCCCATCAAGCAAGAATGAAGGCGAGATTGACAACTTAACATTAAGAAGTTATGTACCTACCATAACGCGTTCCATGTTAGTTGTCTTCTCGCCTTCTTTCTTCGACCCTCCCTCCTTCCCCCTGGCCTGGACAGACCTTGTTATAAGAAACTGTTATGCTGAAGACCATTCAGACCTGGTCCTTCTTCTATCTGTAAGTTTTCTTTCTTCCTTTGGGAAGTATTTTATGCTTGGTGCTATTGCCCTTTGTCATCAAACGAGATCTGGGTACTTACCGCCTTGCATCATGGGATATGGGGCTGCCTCGAGCTGGTAAAAGTGACTCTCGAGCTTAGCAAGTGCCGAGTTGGAGCCGAGGGATCGGCTCCGAGCCCATCAAGCAAGAAAGAAGGCGAGAGAAGACAACTAACATGGAACGTTATGGTAGGTACATAACTTCTTATTTTCAGAAAAACAGCGCAATTACTAGTGACATATACTGCAGGATCACAAGGAAAGGCTATCTCAAAGCAGACTATTTCAAAATGGATAGGCCACTGCATTCGTTTCTGCTACTTATACCATGGAAAGTCTGTGCCTAAGGGCATTAGGCCACATTCCACCAGAGCTGCAGCCATTTCAGCAGCCTTTCTCAGAGGAGTACCAACCAAGGACATTTTAGAGGCAGCTACTTGGAGTTCACTGCACACCTTTACAAAGTACTATCATCTGCCACTCTACTCTAAATCCAGGGCAGGCTTTGCCACTGCAGTTCTGTAGGGTCTCATAGCCACCCCTAATGCTGTTTAGCGCCAGCCTCCCAACCTTAACTTTGGGAATCTACCCAAATGTAATGATTGCAACAGTGAAACACGAAGAACATAGTACAATTGTGTACACTTGCCATAAATGTAGATGTTCGAGTGTATTCACTGTTGCAGTCCAGGTTACCCACCCGCCATCCCCCTTTTCTTTTGCTGGAACCTATGTGGTGTATTTGCTTGTAGATGAAGGTAAAGTTTATATTGGTGCATGTCTATATATATATATATATATATATATATATATATATATATATATATATAAATAAATTTTGGCTACGCTTTTAGGGGGGCTCCTGACATCTGGGGCAAGAAAAACTAAAGAAAATGGCATTGGCCGCATCTTTTATACCTCTGACGACCTGACATCAGGGAAGGGGCGACAGCAGCCGACGCAGGACCCAGGACTTTGGAATTCAGACCGACTGAGGGAAACCTGCCAGCAGGATTACCCAAATGTAATGACTGCAGCAGTGAATACACTCTTAACATCTACATTTATGGTAAGTGTACACAACTGTACTTTTTGGGACACTTTGATTGGATGGCATTGTGCAACACTGGTGGGTTTGTAATGTGCACCATGCAGCAGTAGTGGTGTGCAGTCAGGATGTGATTCAGACAGTTGTTTTCAGCCATATAGATCATGGACATGTAGACTGCAACTTGCCAACATGTTTGCCAGCTGTTTAATGAAAGTCTTTTCCAAGCCTTCAGCTATCCCTCATTTCTTATCAGCTTTTGAAAGTTTTTCTTAACAGCTTGCAAAATGGCTGACAGTCACTCTCCTGCTCCTAATAAGTCTAAGTTATACAAATTATCTCAGACTTTTATAATCCTAAAGCAGACCAGTTATTTCCTTATCAAAGTATTCTGCTGCTAAACAGATTGTTAATGCTTACCCCATTCCCTGTCACAAAGATGGGGAAAGCTTTTGATAGATTTGGGCAAGAGTTTATTATGCTACCTTAGAATTCTGAAATGTCAGGCTCACATGTTGACATTTTTACTGGCTTCCTTTGAGAACATGAGACAGTTAACTGTTAATCTTTCTTCTTCAGAGGTTAACATTTCATTGAGTTCTTTTGTGTCTGCTTCTTATATAACCAAATACACTCTAAACTATTAAGATTTTGCAGATGACGTATCCAGAGCTGTTGCTTGGTCAGTTATGAGAAGATTTACTAGATTACATACTCAAAACCTACCAGAAGATGTTTCTTCTGAGATTTAAAGTTCTTCCCTAGACAATGATGTTCTGTTTAGCTGTTCTGTTGCTGTGGTACTAAAAAGATTTGATGAAAGAGGCATTTGATTCACAAGGTGAGACAAAGTTTCCATCCCTCCTTTTGTAAATGCAAAATTTATTTCTAACTCATTACCCTTTCTCAAAAAGCAATTTAAGTAGCAAGGTGCTAGTAAACAGGATTTTAAAAAGCAGTGCCATGGAGAACCGGAAAAGATCCAGGCACCCTCCCTTCTATGCTGGCAACATACCTTTCCATGTAGGTGTGAATCTTCCCCAGTGGCATCTAATTATGTCAGGCAAATGGGTTGTGAGAGTGATCCAGCAGGAGTGCAGATGTCAGTGTTGGTTTCTGCCTCCTTTTCAGTGGATTCCTCCTCACCCTGTGAACCAAACATCCCTGTGTCAGGGGGTCTTATAATTACTACTCTTAGATCAGATGGGCAAATGCTTTTATTTGAGGATCTTTGTGGTACCAAAGAAAGAGGGAACCTGGAGGCCAGTTTTAAACCTTTCCTTTCTCAGATGCTATCCGTCCATACTTTACCAATCGTACCCCTCCTTCCAGTTTCATGGCCATATCCAGCTTAAAAATTGTCTGTTATATTCCTGTTGGGAAGGACTTCAGATGATAATCTTCATATTGATCACTGTTGCAATGGGCTAAGTTTTATGGGTTATATCTTGCATGGGTTGTAAAACCAGACAGCTTCCAGTGCTTCAGGGCACCTCCCATGTTCCCAAACTATTAGTCATCTTCTGATGATCTGATTGCAAAGACAGGTTTGGGTGTGCAATCCTCCTGTGCTTTCCTGCTGCTAAGAAAAGTGCTTCTCTGTGGGCTTTTGACAATTGGTTAACACTGTTCCATTGATGGGCAGTTCATTTCAGGGTGAAAACCTTCCACATTACTTTTAAAGTTATTTAATCTAATTTTTTTGTTAAAAAAACTTTTTTTTTTAAGCTAGGGAAAAATATTTTCCTTAACTGCCTTGTGACAATTTTTAAAGTGAAAGTGTTTGAAGTGCTTTTTGCTGTGTTTCCTATGGGGAAAAGGAACTGCTTTCCTGTTTTGCTGACTATTGTTTCCAAGATTCCCCAGGAAACAAGCACCTTTTTGTCTTGACAATGGAACAAATTACCAGTCTCTCAGTTGGACCTTCTCTAAGCCACAAAAAGAAAAAAAAATCTTATTGTTTGAGGACTTTATTAAATTGTCCTTTAAGACATAGGCACACATGCATTAATAAAACAAACCATATTGCCATTGTTTCCATTTACACACATTATACATTACTATTTTTATTTTAACTGTCGTTCAGTCCAGCATTACATAAATTGTACAGTTCCTGCCTCCCCTTAAACCTCACTCCTCCTCCTCCCAAACATTCTTCAGCATATATTGCTTCCACAAATTCCATTTATTTCTGTGTAATTTTACAGTATGCAGTATTTCAGTTTATTTCCTTCTTCTAGTAATTGCCTTTTTGGCAGCCACCAGAGTTGAACTTAACAAGACCTTACTGGGTTTAAGCAGTTTAGATTCGGTGTCCCATCTCAAAAGAATTATTTTCTTAGTTGCACCCATTTGCTCACCCAGTATTTCTGACAGAGTACTTGTAAGGAATTTTTAGTGTCTGCCAGGGCATAAGTTCACACTTACCTCTTTATTTTCTATCACACCCCCACCATTTGCCATTTATCTGAGGAACAATTCTTTGGAGTCTCCTTGGGGTATAAAAATATCTTGCAAACACTTCCAAGCAAAAATCCTAAAGCTTCTAGACTTTGTTGCATTCTTGGGATACGTACATATGTCATTCCATTGTTCCCTTGTAAATTGCTTATCCAACATTTCTTCCCAGTGTTTTCTAATCTGAATCCAATAGTTATCATGCAATACTTTATATGCCTTAATTATCCCTGTAACAGCAGCTTCTGTTCTAGGTTCAAATAAAAAAGGTCTTTCATTAGGATTCCCCTATCTCTTTACCTATACACTGTCAATCCCTGGTAGGGAAGGCAGTCTCTGTCCTGCAGTTCAAATGTCTTTTGTGCCTCATCCTTTTCTATTATCTTTCCCTCTCTAGTTATTTGCTCCGAATACCTTGGTTCCTTTGCCAGTATTCTCCAGTAAATCTCAGCCTCCTCTTTCCTATTCACATACCCCTAATTGTAGTCCTCCTTACTGGCCCTATCTCCTTCATTCTCATGTTGCCTTATTCATAAAATGCTTTCTGCTACTTTATGAATGTAATATTCTGTATGGCTGTTACTGTTCTCATTAAAGATCTTCATTCAAAATCTCACTGTCTCCTTATTTCTTGAATTTTCCTCTCTGCTTTCATCATCATCCCTTTCCACTTTGAATTATAATTCTAAGCTTGTGTTACGTGTACAAGACTTTTGTGTGGCTCTAAAATATCCCTTCAAATCCAGTCAGGTAGTCCTAAACCACTTTGTTCAATTAGACAGATCAGTTTATCTAACTTAACCCTTGCTCTGTACCCTCCTAGATAAATTTATAGGATTATAGGAGGTTACTAGGCTAATGGCCCTCAGGGCCTTACAAGTCTAGCCAAGAGTTTATCCCCAAAAAAAGAAACGTCAGTCAGCACCTGTCGGCCCTGTCATTGAGGGACAAAGGTGAAACCCTTGGGACAAATTTGTAGTTTCCCCATCCACTCAACTTTGCACTTGAAGAGGGTCAGCAGGGTATCCTGACATGTATAGTAAGTCTATTCCAGAGACTGTGGGCAGCCTGTGGAAGACAAACCTGTCTCTCCAGCAGGTTTTGTTGATGTCGCATATTAGATTTAGGCCTATTGTTTATAGAGTGCGCAAGGAGTTAGACTAACGGATATGCAGCATCTCTAGTAGGGCAGGTTCCGATATTACTTTGTAGGCGAGACACAGATCACCTCTAAGTAATCTGTATGATACCGAGTAAAGTGATAGTGGTTTGAGCTTGTCCACATAGGACAGGTGTTGGAGGCCATGGATTCTCTTAGTGAGGTATTTCTGTGGCTTTTCCAATTGGTGAAGGTATGTGGAGAGGTAGATACTAAACTGGGTGTTATACTCAATTATAGGTCTAATGAGGGGGGAGGAGTACAGAGAGGTAATAACCTCTTTTTTCTGGATGCAATCCCTTTACTTGAGATGAACCAAGTAAAAGGCTTTTTTGACCACTGCCGTCACATGATGGTTGAATGTGAGAATTGTCAACATGATTACCCAGGTGTCTCTCCACGGGTTGTGTGCTTAGGGGGTTGAAGTTGATGTGGTAATGAGTAGGGGCCGTGTTTTTGCCGAATAGTATTAAAATGCATTTTTTGCTTTTAACTTAAGGCCATGACTTCGGCAGCAGTTATTTGTAGCTGTGAGACCTTCTTGCAGTATGTTAACGTCATTTGGGGAGTCAGTGACAGCACCCAACTTACAGCCGTCCACAAACTTGATCAGCCACAGGCCCTTTGTCTTTGCCTGGACCTCTGATAAGTAAATGCCAAACAGTAGGGGACCGAGGACAGATCCCTGGGGGAACACCACTAGTGACAGGTCTCCTGTTGGAGGTGGTGGTGCCTATTTTTACCTTGTGGGTCCCATCTGTGAGACAGTTGGCCCACCCATCTGATGAGATGGGGATTAACACCAAGTTATGTTAGCTTTTTGATGATGCCTGAGTGGGGGATTGTGTCAAAGGCTTTGGCCAGGTCAAGGTAAGCTGTATGTACTGACTTTCCTTCATCCAGGGCATTGGTGACAGTCTCAAATCAGTCAGCTAGGTTCTATAGGCAAGATCTGCCCCTGACTAATCTGAATTGGGTGGGATAGAGTGTTTGGAGATTGCCTATGCCCTTGTTTATAAGATCCATAATAATACGCTCCATGGTTTTACAGGTCAGACTTGTCAAGCTAATGGGGCGATAGTTTCCTTGTCAGTAGTGGCAAAAACTTTGTGTAAGGGGATGACAATGGTGGATGTTCTTTGTGTTTCACTGTTACAGTCATCACACTTGGGTTATCTGTCTGCAGGTAGCCCTCAGTCGGCCAGAATACCAGAGACTTAGTATTTCTGCATCAGATGCTGTCGCTTCTTCCATAACGTCAGGTTGTCAGGGGTATAAAAACAGGCAGCCAACGCCATTACATCAGTCTTTCTTGCCGAGGAGGAACCCAAAGCAGAAGCAGTTCACAAGTGCCAGTCGGCCGCTACCTGAATTTTTCGTTTTTGAGTTGAATAGTCCTGAAGTAGTCTAAAGCTAAGTACCCCATTGGGGATCCTTGCTCTAAACTGATGTCAGAAAAAGTTAACAGTTGTTTTGCCTGTGGAAAGCAAATACCTCACAGAGATTTTCATTCTTAGAGTCACCTGTTTAAGCCCAGACCACGACATCCCTCGCTGTCAGTTTTGTGCCTCGTTTAACGCCCCAACCATTCGTCATTGGGCTATCTTTGTTGCTAAATTCTTTCGCTCTCTATCACTGTATTCCGAAATGGCTTCGGTAAGCCATCCGACTACCGATGTTTCGAAAAAACATAAAGGTAAAGATAGAGACAGACCGCATAGGTTCAAAACTGACGATGACGCTTCCATTAAGCTAGTCGCCAGTCAGCTGGTACTCAGTGAGGCACCTTTGCAGCCCCCGATGCCCACTTCTGTGGATTTGCAGGCCTCTGCTGAGACCCATTCGGAGTCCAGTATGCCACGAGATGCTTCTTTGACTATGGAACCAGCTGATGTCTCTACCTTAGATGAGTCTGGAAGCTGCTGTGCAGGCACCAGCTTCTGAGGGAGTTTTTCATCCTACCGATATTCAAATCAAACCGATGACTTCATTTTTAACTAAAACTAATGAGTTTCTTAGGCCCAGAGTACGCACTGCACCTAGAAAACACGACCAAAGCCCATGCTCAGACACCTATGCCTCAAAAGCAAATCATTAGAATGGCTGAAGACCTTATGCTGATTAGAGGAAGCCAGCCTTCCCCTGCTAAGAGACCAAGAACCCAGTCCCCTACAGGTTCTACAGATCAGGAGTCTGATGACTTTGTTCTTTTTGATTATGAAGACATACCCTTATCTGCCTATGAGGATTCAGATGCAGAGGAATAAATTCCCTCTGCCTCCCCTCCAGAGGATTTTTCTTTTGGTAAAACCTTGCATACCTTAAGGGAGCATTTCTATTGGGAATGCCAAGACTATCCTCACTCCAAAAAGAGACTCAGAGAATTTTTAGAGTTGCCTCAGCACAGGCCCTTAGCTATACCCCCTGTCCTGGATGTTGTGGATGATGTTTTCATGGAATCAAGTCTTACTCCAGACACTTTACCTTTGGCCCCTAGGAAACCAGACAGGTACTACAGAGTACTGATTCTCACAAGTTTCTTTTCAAGACTCCTACTGCTGATCCAGAGATAATTTCCCAGGGACCTAAAGGTATTAAGGCTACTACAGCCAAAAATCCTACCCCTTCAGACAGTGATTCCAGAAAGTTGGACAGATGGGGTAAGAAGGTTATATACCTCTGCAACTCTTGCTATCAGGGCATTGAATTGCCAGTTTCACATGCAGAAATACCAGCATCATATTATGGAACTTATTAAACAAAAAGCGGTAACCTTTTCAGATTGTGCAGAAAATAAAGAATTGCAGGAGCTTTGGCACTCTGCAAACCAAGTTGGTAAGCATACTTTGCAGTGTGGCTTTGATGCCCTACAAGCATCTTGCAGGGCAACAGTTACTGGCTCTGTACTGAGAAGGCATGCCTTGCTGAAGGAGCAGACCTTGCCAGATCATGTCAAATACAAATTACTAGACACTCCTTTGAATAAGGACTGTTTGTTTGGCACCATAGCAGAAGAAGTTCTTAAAAAGATGGAAGAAAAGGCTAAATTTATGCAAACTGTTAAAGAATTCCTACAAGTGCAACCACCTAGATTCTGTAGGCATTGCCCTTCAAAACTCTGGTCCTTTCCAGCCCCCCTCCAAGCTTTCCCAAACAAGACCCAGGGGAAACAGACCACCCAGGCTATAGTCTCAGGGTATGCAGAGATCTAAGCAATGGAGTGCCCCCACCCCTAAAGCAGGGAGTGGTAAGCCACCTCCTTATGGAAAAAACTCACAATGACTTCTCAGCTCTACTTCCCAGCCCTGCCCAATTGCTTGTGCCCCTAGGAGGAAAACTTGCCCTTCTTGCAAAAAACTGGATGTCAGTTACTCAGGACCGATGGGTCCTCAACATTGTATCCCAGGGGTACAAATTTTATTTCTATTCACTGCCAACCCCTATTGGGTTTCCAGACCTTCCTCCAAACAAGTGGGCAGAGGCTAAAAACCAAGTACTTTCCCTGCTCAATATCATAGCTATTCAGCCTGTTCCAGTAGAACAGAGGAGCCAAGGATTCTATTCCAGACTTTTCCTGGTACCCAGGAAAGAGGGCTCTTGACGCCCAGTCCTGGATATTTCCACTCTCAACACCTTCCTGGTGGTACCAAAATTCAAGATGCTTACCCTGCAACAGCTTCTCCCAATGTTAGCCAAGGATGCCTGGTTAGTCACCCTAGACTTAAAAGAAGCCTTATCTGTATATTCCCATAAGGGAGTCATGCAGGAAGTATCTACATTTCAGAGCAGGGCTATGCATTATCAGTTCTCTGCACTTCCCTTTGGCTTATCTACTGTCCCCAGGGTATTCACAAAATGCCTGGCTCCAGCCATTGCAGAGTGCAGGCAGAGAAAAATCCAAATTTACCCCTACTTGGAGGACTGCCTGATTCAGGCGAACAGTCAGGAATTGCTGCTAAAGCCACCTGGCATTTGTTAAAAGCCTTCTCTCTTCATTGGGGTACACCATCAATGAAAATAAATCACAACTGGTACCCAGTGCAAAGATTGTATTCCTGGGAGCAAGCTTGGACACAACTTCCCAAATGGCATTCGTCACTTCAGAAAAACAGGCCTATCTGATTACTTCAAACAAATGGCCACCAAAACCCAGCTATCTGCAAGAAAAATACTGCAAGTCCTAGGGTTCGTGGCCTCATGTATTCTGCTAATTCCATATGCAAGACTGCATATGAGGAAAATTCAGTGGTACTTAAAAAGTCTTTGGTGCCAACATTCTCAGGACCTGGAAACAGTCATTCCTATTATACCTTGTCTAAGGACAGAGTTCCTTTGGTGGGCAGAAGCATGCAACCACAACAAGGGACTGCCTTTTACTCTACCCCACACTGCCCAGACCCTGATCACAGACGCATCAGACTATGCATGGGGGGCACACATGGCTGGCAAATGTGTACAGGGCAACTGGAGCCCAAGTCAAATTCTCCTGCGCATCAACCAAAAAGAGATGGTAGCTTTAGAGAATGCTCTGACAGCTTTCAGACACCTACTCCTTCCAGTACAACTGCTGATAAAAACAGACAACACAGTTATGTGGTACATAAACAAGCAGGGGGGAACCCATTCTTACCCACTCTGCAGGTTAGCCATGGCCCTGTGGAACACAGCCTTGGATAACCAAATCCATCTACAAGCTCAATTCCTGCAAGGCAAACAAAACTCACTGGCAGACTACTTTAAGCAGAAATCTTCTAGACCCACACGAGTGGAAATTGGAGGCCTGCACCTACAACCTTCTGATCCAGAAATGGGGGAACCCAGAGGTGGATCTCTTTGCCTCCCCCAGCAATCACCAGTTAAGCAAATTCTGCACCAGGAACGCTCACAGCAGGGCCTGGGAGGTGGATGCACTATCATTTCAATGGGAAAACCTCTCAATCTATGCCTTTCCCCCTCTGCCTTTTCTCTCAAGAGCTTTACTCAAAATAAGACAAGAAAGGCCAAGGACAATTCTGATTGCCCCAGACTGGCCACGCCAGCTCTGGTACCCACTCCTGCGCAGCCTGACAACGGTGGCATCTACACCAGACCCCAACCCTGCTTTCCCAGCAGGAGGGACAGATTTTGCATCCACAATTGAAAACCATAAATCTTGCAGCATGGCTTATTCCTTAGATACTACACCAGCAACCCTAAGCAAACAGGTGCTGGATGTCATCCTTCAAGCCAGAAGGCCCAGTACTAGGAAATCCTGTGCTGAAAAGTGGAAAAGTTATTGTTCGTGGATTCAGTCTAATGGAAAGGACACAGCACTGCCCTCCTTACCTCTAATCCTGGGTTACCTAACAGATCTACTCCACAGCGGCCTATCCTTCTCCTCCATTAAGATCCATGCCTCTGCCATCTCACCTCATTACAATACTGATCCACCTCTTTTCTCTTACCCCCTCATTAAACAGTTCTTGAGAGGGCAAACAACTTAAGGCCACCAAGGAGAGCACCCGCCCCTGCTTGAGACCTTAACTTTGTACTGGAAAAGCTCACGCTTCCCCCTTTTGAACCTGCTGCTTCAGCAGAGTTAAAATTCCTCTTGGAAAACAGCATTGCATCTAGCCATCACTTCAGCTAGACGAGTGTCTGAGTTGCAAGCACTGATGGCTGTGGAACCCTTCATTGTTTTATATGCTGACAGGGTTTCCCTCAGGACTAACCCTTCCTTTATGCCTAAAGTGGTGTCCAGTGTGGCTCTCAACCAATCCATCCATTTGCCTACCTTCTTCCCTAATCCTCAGAATAAATGGGAGAGGATCCTGCACTCTTTGGACGTGCACAGACAGCTCAGGTTCTACCTTGATAGGACTAAACCTTTCAGAAAATCTGTACAGCTACTAGTCAGCTTTGCAACAGGGGCAGAGGACAAGGCCATTTCAAAACAAACCATTTCCAAATGGATAGCACACTACATCCATTTCTGCTACAAGCACCATGGAAAACCTATCAATCAGGGCGTCAAAACACATAGGGTCATAGGTAGGTAGTAGGCTATCGCCCCAAGGGCCTGCGTAAGCCTAGCCAACAAGGTTCCCTGGCTTACGTCACCCAAGAAAGATATTTTTCTGTGCCACTGTCGAGCAGAGACACAGAAGTGATCCCGGGGTGTATTTCCTATTTCCCATTCACTCATCAAGATTTTTCTTGAAGAGTGCTAATGAAGAAGTTTGCTTGACATAGATGGGTAGCCTGTTCCAGAGTATGAGAAGTCTCTGGGACAGGAATCTATCCCTCCACCATGTCCTGTTTATTGTGGTAACAAGGTTTAGGTCCCTAGAGCGTGTAGCTTGGAGGGATTGGGATTTCTTTAGGTGTAGCATGTCCAACAGCTCTGGGTTTGACATAGCTTTATATGTTAGGTAGAGATCACCTTGGAGTAGACAATATGCTACGGAGTAAAGCTGGAGGTTTTTTGAGACGGTCAGTGTAGGGCATTTGTTTGAGGCCAGGAATCCTCTTTGTGATGTAATTCTGTGGCCTTTCCAGCTGCTGCAGATGTCTTGTGAGGTACATTCCAAAAGGGGCATTGTACTCTATAATAGGTCTAATGAGTGGCAAGTAGAGGGGAACAATGACCTCTTTTTTTTTCCTGGATGAGAACTCTTTTATGATGAGGTGTAGAAGGACTTCCTGACTACTGTGGTGATGTGACTATCAAAGGAGAGACTACTGTCCACCTGGGTCCCAGTGTCTCTTATCACACATTCGGTGCTAAGTAGATTGCTGCCTATGTGGTAGTTCATGGGTACAGAGTTTTTACCAAAGAGGATGACACTGCACTTTTTGGCATTGAGCTTGAGGCCATGATTCTAACACCAGGCATCTGTCTCAGTGAGGCCTTTCTGTAGGATGTCCATATCATTTGTGGACTTGACTATGGCTCCTAATTTTCAGTCATCTGCGAACGTCATTAGCCAGAGGCCTTCTGTGTTAGCCTGTACTTCAGAGAAGTAGATACCAAACAGGAGAGGTCCCAGGACTGAACCCTGTGGTACTCCACTTGTCACTGGTTTGAGGTCAGATTTGGAGTCTGCAACTTTTACAGTGTGGGTTCCGTCAGTGAGCCAGTTAGTAACCCATCTTGTGATGTAGGGATTTATACCTAGTTTAGTAAGTTTAGCTATAATTCCAGAATAGGCGATGGTGTCGAAAGCCTTGGTGAGGTCAAGATAGGCTGTGTGAACCACCTAACCCTCATCTACGGCTTTGGTGACTGCCTCAAAGAAGTCGATCAGGTTCAGGAGGCCTGATCTGCCTTTCACAAACCCGAACTGGGTGGGATCCAGAGTTTGGAGGTTACCAATGTCTTTGTTTGAGTTCCACGATGATACGCTCCATGGCCTTGCAGACCAGGCTCGTCAGGCTAATAGGGCGATAGTTCCGGGGATCAGTGGTGGCTCCTCCTTTGTGGAGTGGGATAACTGTTGCTGTGCACCATTCAGTGTGCACAAAGCCTGATGCAAGGTTAATGTTAAGTTGTCAAACTCGCCTTCATTCTTGCTGGATGGGGTTCGGAGCCGATCCTCGGCTCCGACTCGGCACTTGCTAAGCTCGAGAACTCATTTTACCAGCTCGAGGCAAACCTATATCCCATGATGCAAGGCGTAACTACCTCAGATCTCGTTTGCCGCTTCGCGAAGAGGTCTCCTTTTTACCAGCTCAGGTAAAGTTTCAATTTCTTCAAGATTAGTCAGAGTTTTTCCCCTTATTTCCTATTTGTCCTTTATTGGGTATATTACTTATACTTATACTTATCTCCTACCCTGTATTCCCTTCCTTACGTTAGGATTTATTTTCTTCAGACCTTAAGCCTCCCCCTCAGTTAATTCCTGTCAGGTTGTGTGTGTTTTTTGGGGATTAACTGTGTGACTGTTGTGTGTCTGTCTGTTTTTGGACATTATTATGTCTAAAGAGGTGAAGGTCTCAGGCTTCAAGAAGTGTGACTTGTGCTGTCAGAAAATGTCTCTGACAGACGGTCACACTTCTTGTGTGTATTGCCCTGGGGCCTTTACACCTGCAGGACTCCTGTGCCATTTGTCACTCTTTTAGCCAGAGAGTCCTGCAGGAACGAAGAAATAAATTAATTCTTCGTGGCTTGTTAAAGCCAGAGGGTTCTCCAACCAAGGCTGGGTCGGTTAAACCCTCTAAGCCATCTAGAGCCCAGGCTGTAGTTTCTAAGCCTTCGGCTGTGGCTCCGACTCCTTCGGAGTCGAGATCGGCTCCAGCTGGAGCCGATCTTTCTTCTTTGGAAATTGTTGTGTCGGCTCCATCCGGCTCCGACACACAAATACCCATTACTTTGTCAGCTCCGGCTGGAGCCGACGTGTCTTTATCCAGTATTGGAGCCGACAAGTCTTCGGCTCCATCTGGAGCCGAGGGGTCATCAGCGCCGATGGCTCCATCCAGGAAGAGATCTCGGTCTCCTTCCCTGGAGTCAATTCGTTCGGCACCGGGATCTCCTCTTTTGTCGGAGCGGAGCCATTGGAGCCGATCTTCAAGGTCTTCCAGGCTATCAGACCACGATTTAGAGAGGGTGGTAAGCAGACTGTTGAAGTCACAGGCACTAGCCCAAATGCTCCATAGCCCGTCTCAACAGACATCTGCTATTTTTCTTCCCCCCGAACTTCCTCCTCCGACTCTCCTTCAGAGTTCGGAGCCGGAGCTTCTCGGAACGGTGACCGTGGGTGCGCCGGAGCTGATACTTCCCCTTTTGGCTCCGACGTCTTCGGCTCCGATCTCCTCCATGAGACTTTCGTTGGAGGGATCCGGTCGTCGAGTCTCCCTTGTCGGCTCCGAGGGGGAGAGTGGCATCGGACCCTTGTCCGACCCTGCTCTCCCTCTTGGAGCTTTGGCATTGGTGAGCTCGGCACCGACATTGGCTTCGGAGCCTTCTCTTTCGGTGGGGCCGGGGATTCCTGTTTCTTCGGGGCGGGAGTCTTCTGGCCTCCCTGGGAGAGGAGCCTTCGAGGTGATGGAGTGTCTTGGCCCCCGAGCTAGGTCAACGGTCTATTCCTTTAGCTCCTCCATCTTTGGTGCCTGTTGATGTCTCTTGCCAGTCTCTTGCTCCCGGACCCAGAGGTCCATCGCCCCAGGTTTCCCCATTGGGAAGAACTTCCTCTTCCGAGGTTTCTCCTGATCCTGCAGCAGAAACCCCGCGTAAGAGGAAGCACACAGACTCCCCTGAGTCTACTACATCAGATACCGACTTAGATGAGTCGGGGGGTTCCCCACGGTCCCCCTCTGAGGATGTCTCCTTTTCAGACATCCTGGAACTCCTTAAGCAGAGGGGGAACTGGCCTTCCATTAATCCCTCCGAGGATGAGTCGGTATACCTGGAGGCTTTCGGATCTCGACCCTCCACCTCCTGGGTGTCTCCGCCTTTCAACCCACTCATGCAAGTAGTGGCTCGTAAGGCGTGGGCAGCCCCGGATTCTGTGGAAACCAGTTCCTAGGAGGCCCTCCAAATTCATTACAGCCCCTGCAGACAAACAGTTTCTTTCTAAGGGCATCCCTGTTGATGCTATGGTGGTGGCGGCGGCCACCAAGAAGGAACTTGCTGATCCTTCTGTGCCTGTCCATCCTCCTAATAAGGATTCTAGGACCATGGATAGGTACGGCAAGCGGATGTTTTCTTCAGCGACCTTTGCTATGCGTTCACTGAACTACCTTTGTCACTTTACCAGACTTCAGAGAGACATTCTCAAGGAACTAGGTGAAGTGGTTCAGGATCCTTCGGCCACTGGGGCTCAGGAAAAGATTGCCTCACAGCTAGGAATCCTCAATTCTTTGACTAACTCCTCCATGCGGCTCATTTCTTATGCAGCCGATGGGGCAGTTAGCAGGCACAGGAGTGGCACTTAGGCGTCAGACCTGGATGCGGCTTTGTAATTTTGCAGACCCTTTTAAGGCGTCCTTCACCAATACCCCCTTTGACGGTTCGGCTTTGTTCGGGCCTCAGGTGAAGGATACATTGACCAGGTGTGAGCAAGACGGCAAGACCCTTTCTGCCGTAGGAGTCCATTTCTCCACCCCTTCAAGACCCTATCCAAAGGGTCAGAGGGGAGGGAAAATGTGGTTCCGTAAATCTCAAGGAGTCACGCCGGACACACGTGGTCAGTTTACCCCCAGAGGCAGAGGGGGTAATAATAGGCACCGATCTAGGGGCAGAGGGGGTCCGCAGAATCAGGGTAGCAGGGAGACTCTCCCTGATAAACCCTTCCAGCATCCCTGAGGTGTTGCCCGACTGCCCACCCTTGGAGGCAGTCGGGGAAAGATTGTCGCTGTACCCAATAGCCTGGCATTCCCTCTCTCAAGACAAATGGGTACAGTCGATCATATCCGAGGGCTACAATATCCATTTCGAGAGGTGTCCCGTTCCTCATCACTCCCTTCCAGACGTCTCACCCGGTCTAAGGGAATTGGCAAAACAGGAGGTATCAAAACTCCTAGCAAAAAGAGCCATCCAAATAGTGCCAGCAGACCAAGTAGGATCCGGCACCTACTCAAGATTCTTTTTGGTCCCCAAAAGGACAGGAGATTGGAGACCAATTTTAGACCTCAGCAAACTAAACAAGTTCGTCAAGAAGGCAAGGTTCCGGATGGTCACACTTCAGTCCATTCTACCCTTTTTGGGCAAGGACAACTGGATGTGCTCAATAGACCTTCAGGATGCGTACTATCATATAAAGATTCACAGGCGCTCCAGAAGGTTTCTCCGCTTTCGGCTGGGGTCCAGTCATTTTCAATTCAGAGCCCTGCCCTTTGGCCTCACTGCAGCCCCCAGAGTATTTACCAAATGCATGGCAGTGGTTACGGCTCATCTGAGACATCAAGGATTCCAGGTGTTTCCGTATCTAGACGACTGGCTCCTCTCCGCCACCACAGGCATCAACTTCTCAAGGCCAGAGACCATACTCTGCAAACCAGCAAGCAATTGGGGATTTCAATAAATTTCGAAAAATCTTCTCTGTCGCCTTGCCAATCTATTACCTTTATAGGCGCAGAATTAAACACTGTCAGCGTGTCAGCCAGACTCACAGAACGAAGAATTCTGGACATTCAGAAGTATGTTCGGATCATATTACTCAGCAAGAAGATCAGAGCCAAATTTGTCTTGAAGGTTCTGGGTCTTATGGCTGCAGCCATTGTTCTTCTGCCATTAGCCCGCTTCTACATGCGTCTTCTGCAGTGGATGTTGTTCGCTCACTGGTCCTTCCAGCAACTCCCCATGAGTCACGAGATTTTTGTCACGCAGTCGTGCAAGAGTCATCTAACCTGGTGGATGTCTTCTCCTCTGCTCCATCAGGGCCGACTGTTTCTTCCCCCAGTTCCGGTTGCCACAGTCACTACGGATGCCTCTCTGATCGGGTGGGGGGGGCATTATCAGGGCAGGATGGTCCATGGGACTTGGCAACCCATAGAATACCATCTGCACATAAATGTCCTAGAGATGAGAGCAGTGCTTTTAACGTTGCAAGCCCTCAACGACTTTCTTCCCTTAGGGACTATTGCAGTTCAGACGGACAACATGTCTGTAGTCTGGTATATCAACAAGCAGGGCGGAACCAGGTCCTACCCACTGTGTCGAGAAGCTCTCAGACTTTGGCAATGGGCGATCTCCTCTCATCGGTTTCTGATAGCAACGCATATCCCCGGGAGATCCAACCTCTTAGCGGACAGACTGAGCAGAGCTATTCTCAGGACACACGAGTGGTCTCTCAAACAATCGGTAGTGGACGAGATTTTTCAAAAGTGGGGCTTCCCTTCCTGCGACCTTTTTGCTACACCCCAAAACAGCAAATGCCCGGACTTCTTCACCCTCTTTCCTCTACCAGGCCATCACCCGAGAGACACTCTAACCCAGGATTGGCCCCGGGGACTTCTGTGTGCTTTTCCTCCATTTCCACTGATACCACAACTTATTCAGAAAGCTACCATATTGAGAGCCAAGTTGATCCTCATTGCCCCTTACTGGCCTCAACAAATTTGGTTTCCGTCCCTGCATCATCATCTCCTGGCCCAGCCTTGGCATCTGGACCCAGTCCCAGATCTTCTGACCCACCAATCGGGTCATCTGCACCGGGCCATTCATTCTCTCAACCTCACTGCTTGGTTGCTCCACTTCCTTCCTTAGCCAGGCTTCCTATGATCTCTAACCCTGTTAGGAACATCATAGTAGCTTCTCTAAAGTCCTCACTTATGCTAGTAAGTGGAAACGTTTTTCTTTCTGGGCAAAGTCTAAACACATAGATCCCTTTACTGCTCCACTGCATTCAGTTTTGGACTTCTTAGCAGAGATTTTTCAATCGGGATCTGCTTCTTCTACAGTTAAAGTCCAATTGGCAGCAATCTCTAATTTTCATGTCGGGTTAGTGGATCGAAGCATTATGTCCCACAAGCTTTGCAAAGCCTTTCTGAAAGGTATTTTTCTTCTGAAGCCTATCAAAGATCCTCCTCCGCAATGGGATTTGAATTTAATGCTGGCATCCTTGATTCTACCCCCCTTCGAACCGTCTGCTACATGCTCCTTAAAGTTTCTTTCCTGGAAAACAATTTTCTTGGTTGCTGTTACTTCAGCTAGAAGGGTTTCTGAACTTCAGGCCCTCTGTGTCCGTTCCCCTTACTTGGTTTTTCACAAACATAGGGTGTCTTTATAGCAATAACCCACGCCTGGGTGTGGGTAATGCTAAATTTACCCATGGTTGGCATGGTTTGGTCCCGAGGGCGAAGCCCGAGCCAAACAGCCAACCGTGGGTAATTAGCATTACCCACCCAGAAGTGGTTATTGCTATTATCATGACATTATTTAAGAAAAGAAACTATTACTTTTCTTAAATAATGGCATAGTATAATGCCTGTTTACTGCCCTTCCGCAGATGTCTGGCATCCGGCAGTTCTGATGTACTGCGCCTGCGCGGTACATCAGAGTTGGTAAAGCAACGAGAAAGCAAGATCTCCGTTGCTTTTTAGTGTTCGCTATGTTAAATGAGTTTAACATAGCGAGATAGTTTTAAAATAAGCAGCGGAGATGTCCGTTGCTTATTTTAAAACTGTCTCGCTATGTTAAACTCATTTAACATAGCTACACTAAAAAAGCAACTGAAATCTTGCTTTCTCCGTTGCTTTTAAACACTGTCTCGCTATGTTAAATGGGTTTAACATGGCGAGACAGCTTTAAAATAAGCAACGGAGATCTCCGTTGCTTATTTTAAAGCTGTCTCGCTATGTTAAACCCATTTAACATAGCGAGACAGTGTTTAAACGAAGTTATACTAATGGAAAAAAGTCCGGGCGACCGGACCTTTTTCCATTAGTATAACTCGATTTACAACGGGCACGCTGGCCAATCAGCGTGCACGTTTTGGGGGGGTCATGGTATAATAAGAACTAATCCATCTTTTTTTACCCAAAGTTGCTTCCCAAACAAATCTTAACCAGTCTATTGATTTGCCAGTTTTTTTCCCCAATTATTCAAACAAAGCTGAACAAAAACTTCATTGCTTGGATGTCCATAGTCAGCTCAGATATTATTTGGACAGAACCAAACATTTCAGAAAATCTGATCAACTATTCCTTTCCTATGCAGAGAACAGAAAGGGTCTCCCAATCTCTAAAGTGACCTTATCCAGGTGGCTGTCTTCTGTCATTTCTTTTGTTTATCGTCTTAGAGGCAGGCAACTATCCTCAAAACCAAAAGCACATTCTACCAGGAGCCTGTCCACATCCACAGCTTTTCAGGACAGGCTACCTATTGACACCATTTGTGCAGCAGTCACTTGGGCCACTCCTCACACCCTTGTCTCTCATTACAAATTGGACTTGGCCTCCAGGGACAGGGCTAGGTTTGGTTCCACAGTTCTCAAGAGTCTGTTCCATTGAGCCACCCAGGATAGAGCTGCTAGGGACGCGGTCCCATCCAGCAAGAATGAAGGCGAGTTTGACAACTTAACATTTAGAAGTTATGTACATACCATAACGTTCCATGTTAGTTGTCTTCTCTCGCCTTCTTTCTTGCGTCCCTCCCTCTTTCCCCCTGGCCTGGACTGATCTTGAGGTTGTACCTTCCTTTTGTTGAGGATGTGGTCACTCTGTCCAAGAGTTCCCAGTAGGAAGAGTCTTTATTGTTAGTGGCTATTGGCCTAGTTTCTCCTACAGTTAGTTTTCTTCTTCCTGGGGAAGAAGTGTTTTTGGCAGGGTTTTCTTCTAGCTACCAAACGAGATCTGAGGTAGTCACACCTTGCATCATGGGATGTAGGGTTGCCTTGAGCTGGTAAAATGAGTTCTCGAGCTTAGCAAGTGCCGAGTCGGAGCCGAGGATCGGCTCCAAACCCCATCCAGCAAGAAAGAAGGCAAGAGAAGACAACTAACATGGAACGTTATGGTATGCACATAACTTCTAATTATAGAACATGGTGCTTAGGTGGGAAGCCAGTTCGTTCTGACGTTAGTGTAAAACGCAGCCTGGGATGTCATCAGGTCCCATGGATGCTGTGTTTTTGGCTGTAGAGAGTGCAGCTTTTACCTGCATTGTTGTGATTACAGGGACTGTTTAGGCGATAGGGGTAAAGTTAGCATTGAACCTATCTGCCAGGATGTAGGCAATATCACTTGGTTCTGTCATTTCTGTGCCGTTGTGCTGTAACTCAGCAGATCTGGGTGTTGCTGTTGAGATTCTTGACATAGCTATAGAATGCTTTGTGGTTGTCCTTAGAATTAGTGGCGATTTTGTTTTCATAGCTAGATCTTATAAGGGATCTCTGCTTCTTACTGAGGCTGACCAGGGAGCTCCTCCACTCATGGGATTTTACTCTCTTTTGCAACAGTTTCTTCCTTCTGTTGTACAGTTTGTTTATGGCAGGGGACCACCAGATTGGCTTCCTTTTATTGGTGGATAGCACGTTCCATGCACATTCCATTAGGGCTATATGTACTTCTACAGCATTTCTCAGGGGAGTCCCTACCAGGGACATACTGGAAGCTGCTACCTGGAGTTCTGTACACACTTTCACCTTGCCTATCTTTTCCAAATCCAGGGCAGGATTTGCTACAGCAATCTTGCAAGGCCTACTAGCCAACCTTAACTCTTCTTGACTGCCTCCACCCTTCCTCAGCCTTGAGAATCAACCCAAGTGTGATGACTGCAACAGTGAAACACAAAGAACATAGTACAGTTGTGTACACTTACCATAAATGTAGATGTTCGAGTGTATTCACTGTTGCAGTCCTGGTTTCCCTCCCTCTAGCCCCCTGGTTTTCTCTATCTCTTCTCTCCTCTCTATGGCTAGTCCTACTGGTATGGGTATTTACTTTTTCCTAAGCTCCCTATTTGGGGACTCCTGACATCGGGGGCAAGAAAAACTTATGTAATGGCATCGGCTGCCTGTTTTTATACCCCTGATGACCTGACGTCATGGCATAAACGACAGCATTCAATGCAGAAATACTAAGTCTGTGGTATTCTGGAGTACTGAGGGCTACCTGCAGGCAGATAACCCAAGTGTGATGACTGCAACAGTGAATACACTCTAACATCTACATTTATGGTAAGTGTGCACAACTGTACTTTCTCCACTCTGCTGGAATGAAGCCTGTAATTAGGCTGTGGTTGAATAGGGTGCTCACTGGCGAAGCTAGTTCCTGCTGGAGATGGTGCAGAAATACAGCCTGGGATATTATCAGGTCCCATGGAAGCTGTGTTCTTTGCCTTGGATAGGGCCTTTAACACTTGATCTATGGAGATGTGAGGTGTGGGGCAAGTATCAGGGATGTCGGCTGGGCCTTTTGGGGGGCAATAAGGGGGTGAAGTTCTCTGGTTGATAAAAATACACCTGTTCTGTATATAAAACTAAAGGGACAAAAACATTTTCACTGCTTCTCTCTTACTATCCATATCCATAAACAAACAGCTTCCAGTGTCTCAGTTTTTGTACCATCTTTTGTTTATTCTCTTCCAACATATCCTTAACTGCATAACAGAAGCCTTTCTATTCCAAACTCCTAAATACCTCATTGTATATCCCTTAAATATGGGTTTTGCTGAACCAGTTCATGTGTGAGTAAATAATTTACGTCTAATGTCTTTGTTTTATCTTCAGTAATTTTATATCCTGAAAAGACCAGAAAATTTCTCAAAATGTTTCACAACACTGAAATGTCATTTTCTGCATTTATCAAGTACAAAATACCATTTGCAAATAAGGCCAATTTTTCTTGATTGCTGTACCAGTCATGTCCTTTAATTTTTAAGTCCCTTATTTTCCGTTCCACTGGTTCTAAGAGAATGTAAAACAAATAAGGGAAAATAGGACAACCCTGCCTGGTTCTTGTGTCCAAATAACGTATCAGAGAGGAACCGTCCAACTTTAATTCTTGCTTCCCATTCTTCATATATCTACCTAGTTAACCTTGTTATTGTATCAAAGAATGTAAATGTCTCCATTACCATGCTCATAAAATTTCAGATTTACTGTGTCATATGCTTTCTTTGCATCAAGACCACCAACAACAGCAGTATTTTCTTCTGTTTTTCTTCCTTGTGGATCATAATTGTTCTGTTAATTTTGTCAAATGTTTGCTTTCCCTCCACAAAACCACATATTTTGTCAACACCTTTGCCATTCTTTTAGCTGGTATAGACACAAAACACTTGATAATCACGGTTTAAAATTTAAATTTTTTTATATGAAGCTGGTCCAATGGATCTTTACCCTTTTTGGGTAGTACAGCCCACCACAGCTTTGTTACAAGATGCTGGTGCTTCCATTCCTTGTTAAAATACTTTTAAACAAAAACCTTCCAGATTTATCACTTTCTTCCCTCCTAATTTCCACAGGAATACCATCTGCTCCTGGAGACTTTCCTGCATTATACATCACCATTTTTATCTAATCTTCTATCTTCTCTATTTGTTGTTGTGCCTCAGCTTCCTCTGATCTTGCCTTGATTAAGTATTTCATAAATATTTTTTCTTGGTTTCCACATTTCTCTGATTTATACAGATTTTCAGAAAATTTCCAAAATATCTCTAATATCTGTATAGATTTTCTGGTTATTTTTCTTGTCATTAGCTCCCCAAGTGGTGACATCCCTATCTAGTTTCTGTTAACTAAGTCTTTCTGCTAAATGTGTTTGGGCCTAGGAGTGGTCAGAAAGTAGTTGTCTAACAGCGATCTTTCTAAAGTTGTGCATGTTATCCAAATACTTCCTTATTTTCTCTTCAGCAGTGCAAGCCCATTGCATGCTACAAGGTATCCATGTGTTCAACATATTGCTGACTTCTGTAGTAGCAATATAGGTTATATCCTGCCAAGGATAAAATGGCCGGCCAGCTTCCAAAGCTTCAGGGAACTTCCACACACCCAAACTGTCAAACAGTTCACGCTGAGCTGACTAAAAGACAAGTTTGGGTGCGATGCCCTTCAGAGCTTTACTGCCACTGAAGAGGAGGCTGCTTTGAGGCTTTCAAGGCTTGATAGTCGGCTTCTGATTTCCTTTGCTGGGAAGATCAGATCCCTTTGGGGGAAAAACTTCCATTTTCTTAATTTTATTGATGTTTTATTACTTTCCTCTTCAGGAAAATTATTTTAAAGCCAGGACTGTGTTGTGTTTTAATGGAGTGTCTCGCGACTGTAACTTTTAAATGGAGCACTCATTTTTTCTGTTAGTTTAAAAGTAGTGTTAACTGAAAACATATTTTCTTTGGAGAAATTGTGTTTATTTTTCCTTGATGGGGCTGGCGTAATGTTTTGAAGTGCCCTTTACTGTTTTTTTTTTTTTTTTTTTTTTTTTTTCCTGTCAAAAAATAACTTTTCTGGTCTAGCAGTTTTACCGGCTTTTGCTGCTTGTCTTCCCCAGGAAAGAAACATCACTTTTGGCTTGACCATTGAAGAGATTACTGGACCTACTGTCAGTCCTCCTCCCGGTCACAAAAAAAATAAATAAATAAAATTGAGCAAGCAGCCTTTGTCATCACACCAGGGTAGTAATTTGCCTCAACCACAAGTGGGTGACTCTGCTGCAGCCATTGTACCTCAGAGCACTCCCCTTTTACTCTGGATCCCTCTGGTGGAACACCTACAGCTGCTATGGACCTTGAGCTTGCCATGTCCTCTGTGACTGTTTGATTTTTGTCAGTGGGCAAGGGAGTGACACTTTTGTCTACTCTGGGATAGGGAACAGGGAAGTTTTCTCTGTAGTTTCAGAATGCTGTGCCCATCCCAGGGAAACAGCTGCTGCCTCATTTTTCCTGTCAAAAAGAAACCGAAATCCAAGCACGTATCTACTTCTTGGATATGGTTAGTTTACTGGGTCTGGCTCAGGGTTTATTTTATTTATTTCTCCTCAAACGATCTGTAGACAGCATTGCCTATCCCATCTCTATTCTTATAAATAGATCCATGCAGGAATCATGTATCCCGTCTATCTGGGTCCATGCTTTCTTCATTCCCCTCCACAAAGGTGGCAAAAATACCGATACCACCAACTTCAGTCCTATTGCCATCCTTTCCCCTCTTTCTAAAATACTAGAGAAAACAATACAAGCACAACTCATGGCACACCTAACACTAAATCTCCTCTCCCCTACCCTACACGGCTTCCTCCCTGGCCACAGCACCATAACTGCCCTTCTTTCCTTTCTTGAAACCATAAACCTCGAACATGACTCAGGCAAGTTCGTATCCACACTATTCCTAGATCTGTCAAAGGCATTTGACACCATTCACACACCCTGCTTATATCCCAACTCTCCACCCTACACTTCTCTCCCACCACCATCGCCTGGTTTTCCAGCTACTTGTCCAACCGCCAGCAAGCTGTCCAATGGAAAACTTCAACCTCCCCCTTCCTTCCCACATCCACAGGTGTCCCACATGGTTCTGTTTTTGGCCCTTTTCTCCTCTTCAACCTATTCTTTAACAACTTTCACCAATCCATCCCAGAGTCATCTGTCATCCAATATGCAGATGACTCTTCTGCTCAGCCTCTCCCCCTCCGTACTCCTAGCAAAAACCCAACTAGCCTTCTCCAAAAACAGAAGCCTGGAATGCAGACTAACCATCTGGCACTAAATGCAAATAAAACCAAACTAATGTTTTTTTCCCCTACCAAAAACTCCATTGACAAATCCACATTCACCCTAGAGACCCAAAACAACACCCTCCTAGAAATCGTTCCCAACACCAAGCTTCTTAACATCATCATTGATTAAGAACTAAAATTTGACACCCACATCTGCTCCGCAGTCAAGAAAACCCACCAAAAGTTAGGTCTCCTCTACAGGCACAACTGCTTCCTAAGCCCCTCTACCCATCAAACTCCTGCAACCACCTTCCTACTCCCCTTTCTTATGTATGGTGCCCCTCTTTTCACCAATTTCCATTTTGGTCTTCAGTCCAAACTTAGTTTGCTACCACAAGATCTCCAAATTTGCAGTCAATTCAAAAAACTCATCCCACCACTGCCACTCCCTCCTCACCATCAACTGGCTTGAACTACCCAACTACCTCAGTTACCTACAACTCACCATTGCCCACATGCTCATCTTTAAACCTGCCAACTGCCCAGCTCTCACTACTTGCTTAAAACCTTACATTCCCAACCGCTCACTCAGATCCAAAAACCAAAATCTCCTTCAGGTCCTCAAAGCTGCACGACCGCCTTGCCATCTACTGTTGTCCCACTCCTTATCTAAACAGTGGAACTCTCTCCCCACACACCTGTGCAACCTACCTAACCATACAAATTTCAAATCTCAGCTACTCCCTCATCTTTCTTCCAAATGAGAATGCCCTTGCCACGCTCCAACTTAAACCCTCCCTCATTCCACCTTGCATTGACTCATCCAACTAACTCTACTATTACTTCATCCCACCCAAAACAATCCCTCCCCTGCCAAAAACTAATTTTCTCTCTAATCCCTATTGTACTATACTCTCCAGTGTCAATTATACTATTACCCTCTCTATGCATAATATTTTCCTAACCTACTAATGGCTAGTAGCTATACATTTTGAAATGTTAAACCTGCAATCGAGTTTATAACAAAAATATTCACTTTATGTAAATGTTGAAATTCTTGTATTGAATTATGTTTTTTCATTTTTGTAACATTGTGACAAGCCAATTGCAAATATCATGGAGCTTATCTGTAAATGTTTAATTAGCTGTATGAAGTTTGTCCTTTTGTAACATGTGAAATGTAACTTGCAATTATTGTGGAGCTTTTCTCCCAGGGCCTCTACTGAAAATGGGCTGCTCTTGGCCCAGTGGACTTCCCCAGTCATCAAACTTAAATAAATAAATAAAGAGCTCAGATGTTCATCGTGCATACAGCTGCAGTAATCACAGATGGGTTCTCTGCCGTCAGGCGGGTCCTCGGTCGGCCGAATTCCAAAGTCTAGGTCCGGCGTCTGTTGTTGTCGCTTTCTTTCCTGACGTCAGTGCGACAGGGGTATATAAGACACAGCCAACGCCATTTTCTTCAGTCCTTTTTGCCGCGCGGTGCCCGAAGCAGAAGCATTTCACAAGTGCCGGTCGGCCATCTCCTGAATTTACGAAAAATTGGAAACCGAAGTCTTCTTTAAAGCTAAGTACCCTGTTGGGGAAAGTTTTCTTGCCTCAGACCGATGTCAGACAAAGTTAACAATTGTATTTCTTGTGAGAAGCAAATACCGCATAAGGATTTCCATTCCCTCTACATACCTTGTTTAGGCCCAGACCACGACGTCTCGGGCTGTCGCTTTTGCGCTACTTTCAATAAACTCACTATTAAGCGTCGGGCGGAGTTCGCCCAACACTTTTTTGGTACAGCCTTTAGGTTCATAGGTTCATACTAGGCTATCTGCCCGAGGGCATTTACAAGCCTAGCCCATCGTTTTGTGGCTTACGCCACCCCTTTAGTATGGGGAACTATACCCATTATTTTGCTGTGCCTCTGTCGAGCAGTGACACTGAGGTAATCCCTGGGGTATATCTGCGATCTCCCATCCATTGGTCAAGATTTCTCTTGAACAAGGCCAGCGAGATGCTCTGCCTCACATGTACCGGGATTTTGTTCCACAGCATAGGGAGTCTTTGGGTGATGAATCTATCCCTCCAGCACGTCCTATTAATAGCCGTGTCGAGGTTTAAGTCTCCCGCCCTTGTGGCTCTGATGGATCTAGATTTTTGAGGTGAAGCATATTCATCAAATCTGGGTTTGACATGGCCTTGTATGTTAGGCAAAGGTCACCTCTGAGCAAGCGGTAGGCGACTGAATAGAGCTGGAGTTCTTTCAGTCGGGCAGCATAGGACAGATTTTTGAGACCCTTTATCCTTTTGGTGAGGAACTTTTGTGGCCTCTCCAGCTGCTGCAAGTGTCGGGTCAGATACATCCCGAATGGGGCATTGTACTCAATCATTGGTCTGATTAGTGATGAGTAAAGGGAGACTATGACCTCCCTTGATCTAGATGAGAATCCCTTCATGATAAGGTGGGCAATGTAGAAGGTCTTCCTAACTACTTTAGCTACATGGGTGTCGAATGACAGACTACTATCAACCTGGGTCCCCAGGTCCCTGATAACTTCTTCTGTGCTCAGTGGATTCTATTTGGTAGCTAGGGGTAACCTTGTTTTTCCCAAAGGGTATGACTATGCATTTTTTGGCATTTAACTTCAGGCCGTGGCTCTGGCACCAGTTATCCGTTTCTGTGAGACCCTTCTGAAGGATATCTGTGTCAGATGTGTTTTCTACTATGGCGCCCAGTTTGCAGTCATCTGCAAACTTTGTCAGCCATAACCCTCCTGTGTTTGCTTGTACTTCAGAAAAGTAGATGCCAAACAAGAGTGGGCCCAGGACTGAGCCCTGTGGGACACCACTTGTGACAGGCTTTGAGTCTGACATGGCGCCAGCAACTCTGACCCTGTGGGTTCTGTCACTCAGCCAGTTTGCAAACCATCTTGTGATGTATGGGTTAACATTTAAGCTGATGAGTTTTTCAATGATACCCAAGTGGGGTATTGTATCGAAGGCCTTAGCCAGATCGAGGTAGGCTGTATGGACTGCCTTTCCCTTGTCAATGGCTTTGGTGACTGTTTCGAAGAAGTCAACCAAGTTTAAAAGGCATGATCTGCCTTTGACAAAGCCAAACTGGGTTGGATCCAAAGTCTGCAAATTCCTATGTCTTTATTTATGAGGTCCATTATGATCCTCTCCATGGCTTTGCAGATAAGGCTTGTCAAGCTAATGGGCGGTAATTTCCAGGGTCGGTGGAGGCACCGCCTTTGTGAAGTGGGACCACAGTTGCAGTGCGCCACTCCTGGTGCGTATCCAGAGGTAAGACTTTGATTAAACAGCTGTCCTAGCTGTGGGTTTAATTCCTCATTGAGTTCGTGGAGCACACAGCCGGGGACACCATCAGGTCCCATGGATGCTGTGTTTTTGCTTTGGAGAGAGCAGTTCTCACTTGGGCGCTGGAGATGTTTGGGGGCTGCAATCGTTTGGTATAGATATCTCTCCTTTTGGGGAGAAGTTTGCACTGAACCTGTCAGCCAGTATGTTGGCAATGTCTGTAGGATCAGTAATCTTCACATCATTTTGAACTAGTTCTGAGCATATCTGGGAGTTTCCTCCTAGGTTTCTAACATAGCTAAAGAAGGCCTTATGATTGTCTTTTGAGTCTTTAGCTATTTTTCTCTCGAAATTTGCTTTGGATGATTTTATGAGAGCTCTTAGTTTTTTACTTATAGTGATCAAGGGTGTCTTACCTTTTAAGGATTTTGCTCTATCTTGTAGTAGCTTCCTCCTTTTATTGTAGGGTTTGTTTATGGCTGGGGTCCACCAGACTGGACGCTTGCCTTTGGTACTAAGAGTCTTTGTTTTGTTTGGGATTGCCTTATCCATGCAGTCCTGCAGGTGCTGGTAGAAGGTGTTTGTAAGTGATTCAGCAGCTTGAGTACTGTTTTCCGCCGGCTCGGGGGCCTTAAAGGAGACCACACTAGTCTTTAGAAGTGTGAAGTCGGCTTTTGAGAAGTTCTTTACTGTGGTCTTTTTTATTTCAGGTAGGGGTGGGATGAGGACCTCCAGCGAGATTAGTTTGTGATCTGATCTCACCAGTGAGGGGTATACTTCTGGTGTTGAACATTGTGCTCCCATGTTCGTGATGATGAGATCAAGTATGTTATCTCCTCTTGTGGGGATGGTGACTAGTTGTTCCATGGCATTTGAGTTTATGAATTCCAGGAACTTTTGGGCTAGGGTGTTTGGGCTTGAGTAGTGTTCCCAGTCTATATTAGGGTAATTGAAGTCACCTAGTATGATGGTGTTTGGTGATACATTTATCCCCTCTAGTGTTTTCAGGAAGGCCATGTGAGGTTCCTGAGTTTGTGAGGGTGGCCTGTAACATGCTACAATTTGCAGAGCAGTCTTGCCTATGGTTAATTGCACCTGGATGGTCTCCGATGCATCGTGCGTTGCCACCAGTCTTGAGGTGTGGGTGTCCTTGATGAATATGGATACCCCCCCTCCTTTCTTGGTATTGTCCGGATTTTGGGGCCGGAACACATGATATGAGGTAAAACCTGATAGCTGGGGTGCTCTCAGGAGCCTTGAACCAGGTTTCTGTCACAGCACAGACATCGATGTTCTCCATACTGAGAAGGGCCTTGAGTGCGTGCATTTTGAGATTTAGACTTCTGGCATTGAGCAGCATTACCCTTAGTTTTTTTCCTTTTTTGTGTTCTAGGGTGGTAGGTTTAGAATTTGAGCCTTGCCTAAAAAGGCACTATGGGGGTGGCAAGAGCCTTTGCCAATATCCAGAATCCCGGGGATGACAGGTGCAAGCCGTCCCTTGCAAAGCAGCGTGGCTTGTCCAGCATGTCATCCCAGGCAGACAGATACTGGATCCCCTTTGAATGACACCAGTGTTTAAGCCAATTGTTAAAGCTGATCATCTTATCTCTGTATTGTGGCATCACTCTTGGTGAAGGTAGGATACTGCTCAAGGTCAGGGTCATACCTGCCTGGGCTACATAATCAGAGAGCTCCTCAATGTCTCTTTTCATGTAGTCCAAGGAGGTGCGTCTCAGGTCGTTTACACCAGCGTGGACAATGACTGAGTCATATTTGTACTTGCTGTTGAGAGACCTGAGTGCTTGCGTTATGTGGCGGATTCTAGCCCGACAGGCAGCTTACTGTGACCTTCTCCTTACTCAGTCTGGTGAGCGGGACGTCAGTGTGTCTGACTATGGAGTCACCAATGACTAGTGTGTCTGGCATTGTGTTTGGCCTTAAGGGCTGTGACTGTTTGACACTCTGACTGTGAGGTCTATGTGTTGCAGGTGTTGTGTTCTGAGGTGGTGGTTGTTTGGGTGTCTGCTTTGGTGGCCTCTGCTGTTTTGGTAGATTTTTGATCAGAGCCTCCGAGTATGTCTTTGTGTGTTTATGTGTATGATTTGAGGTTGTAATGGTGCTATGTGAGACTGGGTCTATAGTGTTTGTGGTAACCTTCTCCTCCTGACTGGTCTTGCCAGTCCTGTGTTGAGAGAGCTCAGCCTCCAGTTTGGCCGTATAGTTGCATCTCTCGCATGTATTTGTGTTTTGTGAGAGGAGGAAAGGGTTGTCTGTGTACATGAGGCAATTGTAACATTGCCTCAGTATTCCCAGGTTCACCAGCTGAGCAGGAGAGGATACTAGCAACTGATCCCTCGACATGCTAGAAGGATAGACAAAAACTTTAAAAAAGATTCAGGGGGACGTGGGTGACCGAGAAATGGGGGTTACCTTTTGGGGTACTATCTATGACAAGAGTGCCGTATCAAGGTAATAAGTACTGTAGGAGCAAGTGCTAGGTTTAACAGATAGAGAATAGTCTACTTGGAGTCAAGTGGAGATGATCTTTTTAGTTATAGGATACGCTGATTAGATCAGTAGTATAGTTCGAGGAAGGTAGTTTTAAGGGAAAATTTGAAGAGTGGACTTTAGGTAGCCGAATAGTTTAAACCTGCCTAACCGCTGCCCTAGTGTGCAACAGTGGCAGCTCCGCTAAATCAGCTAACGCATGCGTTTACCGCGTTTTATACCAGGGGGCTGGAAAAAGCTAGAAACTGGCCCAAAACGACCAATAAACTACTAGTTACTGGCTGAAACCTCACAAAACTGGACAAAAGGCAGCTCAATGCTTCCCACTCCCACTGGTAAGCAAGGTAACTTCCTCTCCCCCAAATAAGGCAAGGAAACAGTACACAGGAACTACAACCAAAGCCCAGAAATCAGCAACTCTGAAACTGGACTAAACTGGTAAAGCAGGAAAAACAAGAGATATTTTTTACTTTTTTTTTTTCACAAAACAGGCAGAAACAGGTACAGCAAACACTTATAAATGCTATGAATCAGCTACTACAGCTTACACAGAAGAATTTGCTACAAATACAGTCAAATAGTAACAAACAAGGATTCCAAGTGCAATATTAAGTTAAATGCAGTAAAAACAGCTTCAATGTAACAGAAAGGCAGGCGAAATACAGTCGCTAGGTATTCAGATGTGGAAAGCAACAAAAATATACTTAGTATCAAGAAAAGTCGCTTATTCAGCTCTCTGCAGCCTGGATTACTCTGCTGGCCCACGTGGAGTCTGTGCTGAGTAGGTACAAGCTGAAAAACGCACGTTTACCGCGTTTTATACCAGGGGGCTGGAAAAAGCTAGAAACTGGCCCAAAACGACCAATAAACTACTAGTTACTGGCTGAAACCTCACAAAACTGGACAAAATGCAGCTCAATGCTTCCCACTCCCACTGGTAAGCAAGGTAACTTCCTCTCCCCCAAATAAGGCAAGGAAACAGTACACAGGAACTACAACCAAAGCCCAGGAATCAGCAACTCTGAAACTGGACTAAACTGGTAAAGCAGGAAAAACAAGAGATATTTTTTTCTTTTTTCTTTTTTTTTCACAAAACAGGCAGAAACAGGTACAGCAAACACTTATAAATGCTATGAATCAGCTACTACAGCTTACACAGAAGAATTTGCTACAAATACAGTCAAATAGTAACAAACAAGGATTCCAAGTGCAATATTAAGTTAAATGCAGTAAAACAGCTTCAATGTAACAGAAAGGCAGGCGAAATACAGTCGCTAGGTATTCAGATGTGGAAAGCAACAAAAAATATACTTAGTATCAAGAAAAGTCGCTTATTCAGCTCTCTGCAGCCTGGATTACTCTGCTGGCCCACGTGGAGTCTGTGCTGAGTAGGTACAAGCTGAAAAACGCGTGTTTACCGCGTTTTATACCAGGGGGCTGGAAAAAGCTAGAAACTGGCCCAAAACGACCAATAAACTACTAGTTACTGGCTGAAACCTCACAAAACTGGACAAAAGGCAGCTCAATGCTTCCCACTCCCACTAGACTGATTATAAAATGTCGTCGGAGACTCCGACTACCGTTTTGTCCAAAAAACGCAAGGACAAGGAACGACACGCGAGGTCCGCGGTCTCCACCGAAACCACGCCAAAACCAGCTACACGTGGTCCAGTTCTCAGCGAGACGCCTGACTACCGACGACACTTCTTTGGCGGTGTCTTCTGTAACCGAGACCGCAGGTACCTCGGCCCATACCCAGACTACAACCACCGAAGCCGCTGAGAGTGTTGAGCCTCCTAATGTGGACAGGTCCACTTCCACCCATGGTGTCTTTAGACCCTCATCTTCTTTTTCCATTAAGGCCTTTACTAAGTCTAAATCAGCCATGCATCCCAAGAGGCCTGTTGCACAGGGCCCATCTCCAGGCCCCATGCCTAAAAAGCAGATGCTAAAAATGGCTGAGGATTTAATTACTCTTATCAGGGGTTCCCAACCCCCTCCAGACAAGAGACCCAGAGTGGAGGAAGATTCTCCCTCTTCTGACCAGGGTTCCATTTTTTCAGAACATTCTGATGTAGAGGAACACTCGTACTCCCCTTTTGAAGATTCTGATGCAGAGCAGTCCATTCCTTCTGTATCTCCCCCAGAGGATTTTTCTTTTGGGGAAACCTTGCACACCTTGAGGGAACACTTCCATTGGGAAGGCCAAGACTTTTCTGATTCCAAGAAAAGACTTGGGGAATTTCTTTTGTTACCTCAACACAGACCTCTGGCGATACCTCCTGTCTTGGACATACTTGATGATGTTTACTCGGAGGCTTGCCTTAATCCAGATTCCCTGCCTCCTGCCCTAGTCTAGCCTGATAGGTACTACAGAGTTCCTAACTCTCACCAATTTCTTTACAAAAGCCATAATGCTGACCCTGAAACCATTTCTCAAGGCCCCAAGGGAATGAAGGCCTCTACTGCTAAGAATCCACTACCTTCCAAAAGAGAGTCTAGATCCTTAGAAAGGTGGGGAAAAAAGTATATACCTCGGCCACCCTAGCCATGAGGGCCTTAAATTGTCAATTCCATATGCTTAAATATCAGCAGTTTCTGTTATCACAGTTAAGAAATAAAATGTCTCAACCTGAACAACCAGACTTGAAGGAGTTGCAGGATATGATGCATAGTGCAGAACAAGTGGGTAAACGCACCTTACAATGTGCCTATGATGCCATAGAGGCCTCAAGTAGAGCTGCTGTTACAGGATCAGTCATTCGTAGACATGCCTGGCTTAGGGAACAAATCTTGCCTGATCATGTTAAAGCTAAACTACTAGATGCTCATTTACAAAAGGATGTACTATTTGGTACTAATGCTGAGGAGATACTGCGGAAAATGGAAGAAAAAGCCAAATCTATGCAAACTGTCAAAGCTTTTCTACAGGTTCAACCACCACGTTTTAGCAGAAATTGGCCTTCTAAAAACTGGTCCTTTCCAGCCACGGACAAGCCCCAAAGAGATAGTTACAGGTGCACAAGAGGCAGAGGACAATCTCAAGGATCATATAGAGGCAGGCAATGGCAAACTCCAGCACCAAGAGGTGGTGAAGACAGTGCACAACAATACAGAAAACAAACCCAATGACTTCCTCCTTTTCATGCCAAGCAAGTCTCAGCTGGCAGCACCCTTGGGAGGAAAGCTGGCATTATTTACAAGAAATTGGCATATTATCACAACAGACAAATGGACCCTGGACATTATAAACAGAGGCTACAGATTTCATTTTCACACTCTTCCAAAAATGAGAGGCATGCCAAACCTGCCACACAATCAAAGGGCAGAGGCACAAATACAAATTTCAAAGCTCATGGACATGAAAGCTATTCAAGAGGTACCTACTCACGAACAAGGTCAAGGTTTTTATTCCAGACTATTTCTGGTACCAAGGAAAGGAACCGACTGGAGACCCATTTTGGACTTATCCATCCTAAACACATTTCTACTGCACCAAAATTCAAGATGCTCACATTACAGCAGCTTCTTCCCATGCTGGGCAAGGAGTTTTGGCTGGTAACATTGGACCTCAAGGAGACATACCTGCATGTCCCAGTCAGACAAAGCTGCAGAAGATACCTCAGATTTCTTGCAGGTTCAATCCACTATCAATTCTCTGCATTGCCCTTTGGCTTATCTACTGCGCCCAGAGTATTCACGAAATGCCTGGCATCAGTAATTGCCTACTGCAGACTTCAAGGGATACAAATTTACCCTTATTTAGATGACTGCCTGATCCAAGCGGACAGCAAGCACATACTTCTGGAACATCTGGCTTATGTAACACGGTTATTGAATTCTCTGGGATACACAGTCAACAAAGAGAAATCCAGGCTAACACCATCTCAGAAAATAACTTTCCTGGGTGCCAACTTGGACACAAACACCCAGACGGCCTATCTCACGCCAGAAAAACAGGGGCAACTCGCTCAGTACTTCAAAATACTAGCAAATTGTACCAGGCTCACTGCAAGGAAAATCCTGCAGGCTCTGGGCTTCATGGCATCTTGCATACTTTTAATCCCATGTGCAAAGTTGCACATGAGGAAACTTCAATGGTACCTAAAAAACCTATGGTCTCAACACAGCCACAGTTTGGAAACAATAATACCAATAATCCTATGTTTGCAAAAGGAATTTCTATGGTGGGCCCAAGCATGTCAAACAAACACAGGTCTTCCATTCTGCAAGCCTCAAGCAAATCAAGTCATCACAACAGACGCCTCAGACTACTCCTGGGGGGCGCACATGACAGACAGGTGCATTCAGGGCAAATGGTCCAAAAAGGAAAAAGCACCTTCACATCAATCAAAAAGAAATGCTAGCAGTGATAAATGCAATTACAGCTTTCAAGGACCTCCTGCATCCAGGGCAATTATTGATAAGAACAGACAACACCACAGTAATGTGGTACATAAACAAACAAGGAGGAACACATTCATACCCCCTGTGCAGACTAGCCATGTCAATTTGGAACTTGGCTCTGGAATGGCAAATCGAACTTCAAGCACAGTACTTGCCAGGTTTGGAAAACACGCTGGCAGACAATCTAAGCAGAATTATGACAGACCCACACGAATGGAAGTTGCATCCTCAAGTGTTTACAAAGATAATCCAAGCGTGGGGAAGGCCAGACCTAGATCTCTTCGCCTCCCACAGGAATCATCAATTGGAAAAGTTCTGTTCAAGGACCTTTCATCCAAAGGCCTGGAGAGTGGACGCCCTTTCTTTCAGTTGGGCAGCATGGACAGTTTACGCTTTCCCACCTTTGCCTCTTCTGCCCAAGGTGCTCTTGAAAGCAAGAGCAGACAGACCGAAGATGATACTGATTGCTCCAGACTGGCCAAGACAACACTGGTACCCACTCCTGAGGAGCCTAACGCATACTCCTCCCTGGTCCCTACCTCTAATGCCTCTTCTACTGACTCAGCACAGCTACAAAACTCTTCACAGTCAGCTGAAAACACTCAATCTCGCTGCATGGAAAATTCCTTAACACCACAACAGACCCTACTCTCCAAAGAGGTGCAGGATGTCATTTTGGAGGCCAGAAGGCCATCTACTAGAATGGCTTACTCCTCAAAATGGAAACGGTTTTGCTCTTGGAATGAGAAAAAAGGCCAGGATCCTAGAAAACTGAATTTGCCTCAGATATTACAGTATCTAGCTGAGCTGTTGAACAGTGGACTTTCATTTTCCTCCATAAAAATTCATGCCTCAGCCATTTCTGCAGAATTCAACACTGATCCACCCTTATTCTATCACCCACTCTTAAGACAGTTCCTCAGAGGGGCTAAGAATATAAGACCTCCAAGGAAACAACCAATACCAGCCTGGGATCTTAATTACATTCTAGAAAAATTAACATTGCCTCCCTTTGAACCAGCTGCCTCTACAGATTTGCAATATTTGTCCCGGAAAACAGCTTTCCTTCTGGCCATTACCTCAGCTCGTAGGGTTTCAGAACTACAAGCCCTCATGGCTGTGCAGCCCTTTCTCATCTTCCATCAGGACAGGGTTTCCTTTCGAACCAACCTGTCATTTATGCCTAAAGTGGTATCCAGGGTAGCTTTAAATCAAGCCATACACTTACCTACCTTTTACCCCAATCCTCAAAATAAAGGGGAAAGGCTGCTACACTCCTTAGACATCCATAGACAGCTACGTTATTACTTGGACAGAACAAAGCCTTTCAGAAAATCAGAACAACTTTTTGTGTCCTATGCTGTAGGAGCTCAAGGGAAGACAGTTACCATACAGACAATGTCAAAATGGATAGGCCACTGCATACAGATGTTCTTCATTCCACATTGCTGCAGTCCCCTACTATTGTAGGTAGTCCGTCCAGTCGTCGGCCCAGATAATAAGTATATGGTGTCGCTCGGTCACAGAGAGCGGATTCAAGCGTCGCAGGCCAAGGTATCAGCCGCATGACGACATGATCATCCTTTCATTTTTTTACGTCCCATGCAGAAGCAATTTTGCGAGCAGGTTGGCGTTCTAGTTCTGAAAGTTGAAGTTCCAGAGTTCAGAACCGGTCAAAAGTGGCTAAGTACCCGTTTTGTTTTATTTTTTTTTCTATTTGCAGTATTTAACCGGAGTGAAAGAAAAGTGAATAACTGTATTTCTTGTATTGAAGGGATCCTCATAGGGATTACCATACTTTGTATACCTTTTTTTGGGGCTGAGCACGGCGGCGGATGCCGCTTGGATGCCGCTCTTGTGCTAATTTTAACAAAGAAGCACTATTGAAGAAGGTTTTGTGGTGCCAGGTTAGTGTTTGGGAAGCGTTGAGTAAAATGTCGAAGTAGCCTGCGACGGCACTTCATAAAAAGAGCAAAAAGCGGAGCAGCAAGCAGCAAAGTCTGGGGTGGAGGAACCGACGGTCCCAGGCGGTTTTGCTTTGGAAGGTGTTTCGGAGGGTTTGCCAGGTGGCTCTGTCACAGGGAGTCTCAGGACAGGAAGTATGTTAGGGAAGGGGGCTCTAGAAGGGGGCCGGGCTGAGGGGCTTCCCTAGGTGGTCCTCTTCCCTCACTTCCCTAAGTCAGTTACCAGGCAGGCCTTCTTGTCAGGCTTCTTTGAGGGCAGTGGGGTCAGGTCTTTGTTGGGGGTTTCTCTTAGTGCTTGGCAGAGATTGCTTAGAAACATATACTTAAAAATGCAGGATTTACTATGAGGCCTATTAGGGGCCCCTGAGCTGATAAGAGGCCTAGGGTGGAACCTGAGTTTGAGATTTTGGCTGATGCTCGGGAGTACCTCTCTTGCTCTGATTCTGATGGACACCCTACTCCTTCTGCTTCTGATGTCTGATGGATCACTTTCTCTTCCTGACCCTTCTGATCATGAGGGAGCATCTGACTCTGAGGCTTCTCTGATTTTTTAGGAGGAAGGTAAAGATTTCTTTTTTTCAGGAAAGCTTTAGAAATTCTTTTTTTTGTTGGTGCAGCCTGTGTTTCCAGTTTGCTCCTGCTTCCTGATGTGTTTTTTGAGGCTTCCCTGTTAAATATTCTTTGCCTCCTGCCTGAATCTGACCCTTTGCCCTATTACCCGGATTCTGAAGCTCATGTATATCTTTTCTCAGGGGCCCAGTATCTTTTTAGAGTCAGTTGTAGGCCTAAAGGTGTAGAGAGCCTCAGTTGTTAAAGGGAGTGAAAGCTGATAAAGGAAAACTTGCAGCCTTAGAGGGGAAAGGCAAGGGCCTTGATAGGTGGGTAAAAGGGCATTGAAATATCAGTTTCAGTTCTTCCATTAGGTTATGAATCTTCTTTCACATGTGAAATCTAGAGGTATTGAGTGGCTTATTGTATTGAGTGATTGGAGTTGCTGAATTTCTTGCAAGTATAGAGTGAGGTGTAGGTATTCAGTGCAGAGTGGTTTATCAGCTGCTGCAGCACTCCTCCAGGCTGGCTGCCAGCAGTTCTGATTGAGAGGGTGCCGCCCTGCTGCTGTTCAGTCTGACGTTGTGAGCATGTTAAGAAGAGAGTTTGAAGATGCTGGAGGACAAGGCTATGTATGTTTTGTTAATAGAGGATTTGGGCAGTTTTATCAAAAATGGAGGTAGATTTGTGCAGTTGCACCAATGGAGGCTGATTTTTGCAAGTGCAGCCCAGGGGTTTGTCCAGTGGCCTTAGAGTTATGGACTTATCCTGGGTAGGTTCCCAGTCTCCCTAGTCAGACTTGATGTTAGGGCAGGAGCTCAGGGTTCAGAAGCAGAGACGGGAGTTCCTAGGCAGCAGCTGCCAGAGGCAGGGCTCAGACAGCCTGTTAGCAGCCTGAATGACCTCTGCCCTCAGCTGCCAATACGTTCTTGCCTGGGTGCTGCTTTGGGAAGGAAGGCACCACCTTTTCAACTTTTCTGGGATTTAATTACCTTCTTATGGCAGCATCTGGATATTATTCACCTCTAGAAGACAGGAGGCTCACAGGCAATTAATGCCTCCTTTCCAAGGGGCCATTCACATTCCCTGTGCCAGGTTAACAGCACTCTTTTATTCCCTTCATGCTTTTCATAAGACCATTCACACCAGTTCCTGTTCCCAGAAGGGCCCTCAGGGGCTATTCCACTTATTCCTGCAATAGTAAGTTCAAGGGAACACGTGAGGACCAAGTCTTATTTTATCTGGGCAAAACACTTATGGACACAGTCCCCAAGTTCAAAATGTTGGCGTTACAACAGCAATAAGACTCTGCTGGGCAAAAGATCACTGGATGGCTTTTGCCAGATTCTCAAAGCTTACAGCCTGTATCGCTCCTTTTTAGTTCTAGGAAATAAAGAGTTTTGTAGCTGGAAATTCCAGATATCAGTTCTCTGCATTCAAGGAATCTAAATCTTCTCAGTATCAGCAAGGTTCTGGCTCTCTGGCTTCTTACTTCATTCTAGGTTCTCCAAATCTATCCTTACTTGCAAGACTGCCTGATTCTGGCACAAGATCCAAACTTCTTCTAACTGCCTTGGAGTACAAAATCAAGACATGTGATGCCTAGGGTATTCTGAGCAGAAAGCGCCCCAGTCTAGCCAGAGCTCAAGACATGTGCTTTCTGGGTGTGAACTGAGTACAGCGGCAGAGACTTTTTTAAAGTGGGACAAGTAAAAGACAGTCTCCATTGCCCCCATCATCCTCTCTTTCATGACAAAGACTGCCAATACAGTCCTTCATGATTTAGGGTTCATAGCATCTTGTATTCACAATTAAGACACAACTGCATATGAGGAAGCTACAATCATAATGCAAATCTGTGGCATTCACACCCAAGGTGCAGGACTGTCATTCAATAATACCTAAAATTCAAAAGGTGACCCGCTGGTGGCAAGTCAGAAGTACTAAAATGCACACTCTGTATTCTTTGCCAGGCTATTGTCAGTGGAAAACAAATATGACCTCTGATGTTGCTTGAGACAGCTCATCTAAATCAAAGACAGTGAGATGTTAGGCAGTGGACTTTGCAACTACAGCATCTAAGTACATTTCTGAACACAATGTTGTAGGGCAGTTTGCATTAATTGCAATCAGGAGTTACTTCTTCCAGGGGGCATGTTCTGCCCCACAGTGCACACAAGCAAGCCATTGGTGGATTCTAACAGAGGGAACACATTCTCACCCATTGTCAGACAAAACAAATGCAGGATGGGAGACTGTAGCTGGTTACACAACTAACTCTGATCCCAAGGTTTTCTGCGGGAGCACAGAAGCCCTTAGCCCAGATTACCCATCATCACCGAACTGGATATAGCAGGTGAAACTGGATCTGTCAAAACCAACAAAATTGACCAAAGTTTCCGGAACTCGAACGCGCTCTGTTAGCTTCTCTTGTAAACCACCACAAGTGAAGGGGGATCTTCATGTCATCACTCAGCTTGGAAAGTGGATTCTTTCAGGAGTGTGGAAAAAGGTTCATGTGTGGATTTTTCCACCTTCTCCTGGAAAATTTGGCCTGCCAAATTTTGTCGAACAAGACTTCCAGTATGGATTTAATAGCTCAGATTAGCCTTGGCAGCACTTCCCACAATTATTGAGGAGTCTGGTAAGGTCAGCTCCATAGCCCTTTACCCTTGATTCCACACCTGTTTGTCAATCAGGCAGTTTCTTGCTCAATGGTCTCCTTCACTCTCTCAGTTAGAAGCCTGTGTATTCTGTTTCGAAAGACTAGTACAAGGACTTCTCAACTCTCTTTCCTTTAGAGATTTTGCTTTGAAGACCTAAAACAAGAAAGTGTACTTCCTTGGATTTGAGAATGGCTCTTCAATTACCAATTGTCACATTTGGGGATTTTTGTCTTTCTTCCTGAGTGTGCTTCTTTGCAGCAATAGGAATTACTGGACAAAGGTTACTCTTTCATCCATTAAATTCAAGCAATTTCATTTCAGCTCACTTTATAGTGTGACCCACCATTTTTTCGCATCTTTGGAGCCAAAATTTCTTGCTGGGCAAGAATATAGAACCTTGATACTCTACTCCTGCTTGGGATCTCAATTTTGTGTTGGAGAAACTTACTCTACAACCTTTTTGAGCCTCTGTGGGCTTTGAATGATTTGGCATCCTTGGGTCAAGGCTTTTTATATTTTCTTTGCAATAGGTATCCTCTGAAGTTTATCCTACTCCTGGCAGTGGGTGTACACAGTTTTTCATACCAACAGATTATCTTTACGTACTAATTAAGTAGATTTTCTAATAAGGTGGTTTCTCAGTGTGGCTAATTTTAAAACTGTTCATTTGCCTACCTTTTTCTGCAGATCCCAAATGAAAGGGAAAAGATTTTACACTTTTTTGATTTTGTCATTATTATAGGTGTTGAGCAGGACTAAAGTTTTAGGCAGTCTGGTTAGTTGTTTGTTTCTTTTTGGGTGAGTTCAAAGGCAAGCCTGTGTCAAAACAGGCTATTTCTAGGTAATTAAGGTGTTGCATTAGGCTTTGTTATTCCCATCATGGCTAAGGAGATTCCAGCTGGATACTGGCCTTCCAGCTACTTGGAGTTCAGCACATACTTCTTCTAAGCATGCGTGGCCTTCAAGGATATTTGGAGGCAGCTGTTTAAAGGCAGAAGTTTTGCAACTTTTGTTACTCCTTTCATGGAAAATCTGTCCCTACAGGCATCAGATCCCACTCCACCAGGGCCACAGCTACCTCTACAGCCTTCCTCAGAGGAGTTCCTACCAAAGATATTTTGGAGGCAGCCACTTGGAGTTCTGTGCTTACCTTCACCAAACACTACCACCTGCCTGTATACTCCAAGACTAGAGCAGGCTTTGCCACTGCTGTGTTGCAGTGCAGTCTGGCTCATCCCAGTTCCACCTAGTGCCTACCACCCTGTGTGTAGCTTTGGGATTCTACCCATCTGTGATTACTGCAGCTGTATGCACGATGAACATAGTACAATTTTGTACCTACCATAAATGCAGATGTTCGAGTGCTAATACAGCTGCAGTACAGGTTTCCCTACCTCCTTCCCCTCTTGGTAAAGGCCTAGGGGCTAACCCCTCCTCATACAACCTGATTGGGTTATCCTTCTATGGTATATTTGCTTGCAACTACTGATTTTTGATTATATTGCATTGCATGTATGTATATATATATATATATATATATATATATATATATATATATATATATATATAATTTATGTATTGCCTTCCTTCTGGGGGCGCCTGACATCTGGGGCAAGAAAGACTGAAGAAAATGGCGTTGGCTATGTCTTGTATACCCCTGTCGCACTGACGTCAGGAAAGAAAGCGACGACGACTGACGTCGGACCTAGACTTTGGAATTCGGCCGACCGAGGACCCACCTGACGGCAGAGAACCCATCTGTGATTACTGCAGCTGTATTAGCACTCGAACATCTACATTTATGGTAGGTACAAAACTGTACTTTTCTGATTATCCCTGTGGGGGAGGGTCTCTTTCTCTGAGACTGTTACTAGAATTTGCTAGATGTTCATCGTGTTACCCTGCTGCAGTCATCACACTTGGGTTATCCTGCCGTCAGGTGGTCCCGCAGTCGGCCGGAATGCCAAAGTCTTGGTCCGGCGTCGGTTGCTGTCGCTTCTTTCTTGACGTCAGTGCGCCAGGGGTATATATAATGCATCCAACGCCGTTTTCTTCAGTCTTTCTTGCCGCGCGGTGCCCGAAGCAGAAGCAGTTTGCAAGTGTTGTTCGGCCGACTCCTGAGATTTTCGAAGTCGAATTTCAGATCCGAAGTCTTCAATAAAGCTAAGTACCCCATTGGGGAAAGTTTTCTTGCCTCAGACCGATGTCAGAAAAAGTTAATAATTGTATTTCTTGTGGGAAGCAAATATCTCAAGGATTTTCATTCTTACTGCATACCTTGCCTAGGCCCAGACCACGACGTCACTGGTTGTCATTTTTGTGCTAGGTTTAATATGCGTACTATTAAAAGACGCTTTGACTTCGCACAACACTACTTCGGTAGAAACTTTAACTACACTATGCCGTCGGAGCAACCGACTACCGGCGTGCACAAAAAAACGCAAGGATAAGAACAGGCAGCCTAGACCCAAGCCAGACTCAGAGGCCTCGGCTGGTCCGGTCTTCGGTTCACCGGTCTTCCGTGAGGCTCCGACGCAGCCCCTGACTACCGCAGATCTGGAACCCGAGACCGCTTCGGAGCTCTTGTTGGAAAATACTAGGCCTGCACAGCCATTTTATTTAGCCCCTACCGACGACACTGCTGATAAAGATGTCGGTACTGCAGAAACACCTTCGGTTTCTGAAGGCGTCTTCAGACCGACGACGCTCACCATAAAAACGTATCCTAAGACTAAGACTCCTATTAAACCTTAAAAGACTGCACTTCAGTCTCCAGTTCAAGGCCCCATGCCCAAGAAACAGATGCTCAAAATGGCTGAAGATTTGATCTCTTTAATCAGGGGTTCCCAACCCCCACCTGACAAAAGGCCTAGACAAGAGGAAGATTATGCCTCCTCTGAACAAGTGTCTTATTTTCTCAGGCTCCTCTGAGGACCAAGATTACTCCTCCTCCCCTTATGAAGATTCTGATGCTGAGGATTCTATTCCCTCAGCTTCTCCTCCTGAAGACTACTACTTTGAGGAAACTTTACACACTATGAGGGAACATTTTCACTGGGAAGGTCAGGACTACTCTGACTCAAAGAAAAGGCTCGGAGAGTTTCTTTTACTCCCGCAGCACAGACCACTTGCCATCCCCCCAGTTTTAGACATTGTGGATGATGTTTACTTAGAATCCAGTTTGAACCCAGATTCTTTGCCTCCTGCTCCAGCCAAACCTGACAGATACTATAGAGTGCCTGATTCCCACAAATTCCTTTATAAAAGCCCTGTTGCTGATCCAGAGACCATCTCCCAGGGTCTCAAAGGGGCTAAGGCTTCTATGGCAAAAAATCCTGTACCCTCTGAAAGGGACTCCAGAGCACTAGACAGGTGGGGAAAAAAGGTTTACACCTCTGCCACTCTAGCTATGAGGGCTCTAAATTGCCAATTCCACGTGCTAAAATATCAGCAATTTCTAATGTCTCAGTTAAAACAAAAAATGAGCACACTCCCTCAGCAGTCTGACTTGAAAGAAATGCAGGATCTCTTGCATGCAACTGAACAGGTGGGCAAACATACTTTACAATGTAGGTTTGATTCTTTGGAGGCTTCCTGCAGAGCAGCTGTTACTGGGTCTGTTATACGTAGGCATGCTTGGTTAAAGGAACAAACTCTGCCCGATCATGTTAAAGCAAAGCTTCTAGATGCTCCCTTACAACAGGATATTCTTTTTGGAGTTAAAGCAGAAGAAGTCTTAAAGAAAATGGAGGATAAGGCAAAATCTATGCAGACAGTCAAAGATTTTCTACAGGTACAGCCCCCTCACTTCAGCAGAAATTGGCCAACAAAAAATTGGTCCTTTCCAGCTACTGACAGACCACAGAGAGGTAAATACAGACGTCCAAGAGGCAGAGGACAACCACAAGGCCAGTACAAACCTCGACAATGGGGCACTGCAACACAGAAGGGAGGAGAAGACGGGTCCCAGACTACCAGAAGGCAAACTCAATGACTTGCACCTCATCTGGCCAAACAACACTCTCTTGACAGCTCCCTTGGGAGGAAAACTTGCAGTTTTTCAGACAACTGGCACATTGTCACAAAGGACAAATGGGTCCTAGACATAATTTCACGAGGATACATATTCCATTTTCACACCTTGCCATTGTAAAGAGGAATACCAAACCTGCCACAAAATCAATGGGCAGAGGCACAAAAACAAATTACAGCTCTCATGGACATGAGAGCCATTCAACTGGTACCTACTCGAGAGCAAGGCCAAGGATTTTACTCAAGGCTCTTTCTAGTTCCCAGAAAGGACAATGCCTGGAGACCAATTCTGGACCTTTTAATTCTAAACACATTCTTACAAGTACCCAAATTCAAGATGCTAACTACAGCAGCTTCTTCCCATGTTGGGCAAGAAAGCATGGCTAGTAACGTTGGACCTCAAGGAGGCATACCTGCATGTCCCTATCAGACAAAGTTGCAGAAGATACCTCCACTTCATTGCAGGTTCGACCCATTACCAATTCTCTGCACTGCCTTTGGCTTATCTACTGCGCCCAGGGTCTTCACAAAATGCCTGGCACCAGTAATTGCATACTGCAGACAAAGAGGAATTCAAATATACCCATACCTGGACGACTGCCTCATCCAAGCAGAAAGCAAGGACATTCTCTTACAACATCTGGCTTTTGTAAAACACCTTCTAAGTTGCCTGGGGTACACAGTAAACGAAAAGAAATCAAAACTAGTACCTTCACAAAATATGACATTCCTGGGTGCCAGCTTGAATACAATGGCCCACCTGACGCCAGACAAACAACTACAGCTGACTCAATATTTCAAAACAATGGCAACAAAAACCCAACTACCTGCGTTGGGCTTCATGGCATCTTGCATACTACTACTACCATTTGCAAAGCTGCATATGAGGAAATTACAGTGGTACCTAAAAAGCGTATGGTCTCAACACAGCCACAGCTTGGACACAATAATATCTCTCATTCCCTGCCTACAACAGGAGTTTCTATGGTGGTCACAGGCATGTCACCTCAACAAGGGTCAGCCTTTCACCTTGCCCCTAGCCAGGCAAACTATGACAACAGATGCATCGGACTACGCCTGGGGGGCACACATGGCAGGACAGTGCGTTCAAGGCATATGGACTGCAGATCAAAGGAATCTGCACATCAATCAAAAAGAGATGCTAGCTGTACAGAATGCTCTGACAGCCTTCAAGAATCTATTACATCTAGGACAGCTTACAATAAGGACGGGCAAACCACAGTAATGTGGTACATAAACAAACAAGGGGGTACACACTCCTACCCTCTATGCAGGCAAGCATTGACCTTGTGGAACACAGCTCTGGCTTACCAAGTTCAGTTACAAGCTTAATTCCTGCCAGGAAAAAAGAACACATTGGCAGACGACCTCAGCAGAAACATCATGGATCCCCACGAGTGGAAACTGGATCCACAAGTATTTGCAATGATAACTCAAAAATGGGGCCTTCCAGACATAGGCCTGTTTGCCAGTCCTTAAAACTATCAACTAACAAAATGTTGTACAAGGACACTGCACCATCAAGCTTGGAAAGTGGATGCACTCTCATTCAGTTGGAAAAACCTGACAGTATATGCCTTCCCTCCATTGCCTCTCCTCACAAAGGTGCTTCTGAAAGTCAGAAAGGCGAGACCATGACCGATTCTCATAGCCCCAGACTGGCCACACCAGCACTGGTACCCACTATTGAGGAATATGGCTCAGGGCCCACCTTGGATTTTACCACAAATTGCCCATTTGCTCACACAGCAAAACAATCAGATTCTTCACAGCCAGTTCAAAACCTTAAATCTGGCTGCATGGCAAATCACCTAAGCATCCAGCCAGCTCCTCTTTCCCAAGCAGTTATGGATGTTATTCTGGAAGCTAGGAGGCCCAGCACCAGGAAGGCCTACTCAGATAAATGGAAAAGGTTTTGCGCCTGGAACCAAGCTAAAGGCCAAAGCACACTTCATCCTCACATGCCTCAGATTCTACAGTATTTAACTGAGATGTTGCACAAAGGGCTTTCTTTCTCTTCCATTAAAATCCATGCATCAGCTATTTCAGCCCAGTACAACATGGATCCACCCTTATTTTCGCATCCACTTCTAAGGCCGTTTCTCAGAGGGGCAAAAAACTTTAGGCCCCCCCCACCCCCAGGAGAAGCATCCACACCAACATGGGACCTCAATTTTGTTCTGGAAAAACTTACGCTACCTCCCTTTGAACCAGCTTTCTGTGCAGATCTACAGTTTCTATCATGGAAGACTGCCCTGCTGCTAGCAATAACTTCAGTTAGAAGAGTCTCAGAGCTGCAGGCACTAATGGCAGTGGAACCTTTCCTCATTTTCCATCAAGACAGAGTTTCTCTACGAACTAATCCTTCCTTCATGCCTAAGGTGGTTTCTAGTGTGGCTTTAAATCAAACCATCCACTTACCCACCTTCTTCCCAAATCCACAGAACAAAGGAGAAAGACTCCTGCATTCCTTGGACATTCACAGGCAACTTCGTTACTACTTGGATAAAACTAAGGCTTTCAGAAAATCTGAACAGCTCTTTGTATCCTATGCTACAGCTTCACAAGGGAAGGCTATATCAAAACAAACAATTTCCAAATGGATAGGACATTGCATTCGTTTTTGCTATACCCATCATGGAAAACCAGTTCCTGCTACCATTAGGCCCCACTCTACCAGGGCAACAGCTACATCTACAGCCTTCCTCAGGGGAGTTCCAACCAAAGAGATTTTGGAAGCTGCAACTTGGAGTTCAGTACACACCTTTACCAAACACTATCACTTATCTCTTTACTCTAAGACTAGAGCTGGCTTCGCCACTGCAGTTCTGCAGGGCCTTCTAGCCTCCTCTAACCCTCTCTAACTCCTCCACCCATCCTTAGTTTTGGGATTCTACCCAAGTGTGATGACTGCAGCAGGGTAACATGATGAACATAGTACAGTTTTGTACCTACCATAAATGTAGATGTTCAAGTGTACACTCTGCTGCAGTCCAGGTTACCCTCCCTCCATCCCCTCTGATCTAACTGGCTAAATCTCTACTATTCCTTCCTGATGTATTTGCTTATAGCTGGAGGGATTTTGTGTTTGTGCAAAAATTACTTTATTTGGTACTAATTACTGACCACCTTTTTGGGGGCACCTGACATCTGGGGCAAGAAAAACTGAAGAAAATGGCGTCTGATGCATTATATATACCCCCTGGCGCACTGACGTCAGGGAAGAAGCGACAGCAACCGACGCCGGACCAAGACTTTGGAATTCCGGCCGACTGTGGGACCGCCTGACGACAGAATAACCCAAGTGTTATGACTGCAGCAGGGTGTACACCCTAACATCTACATTTATGGTAGGTACAAAACTGTACTTTTTTTTTATACACTCGTCACAAACCTGACACAGACGCTGTATCCTTAGTTGATCCCACTAATGCTAAGCACTTGTTAATTCCAGTCCTACTCTTTCTGATAAGGATGGGAAAATGATGGGTATGGGAAAAGGTGTATGCTTCAACATTTGATTTTCAGAATTTTGAATTGTCAGGATCACGTTACAAGTTTGTTCTGACAATTTGTGAATGTATAAGGAATGTTTTATTTGCTATTTCTTCTTTTGAGGAAAAATCTGTTTTAAGTAACTTGGTTTCTTCTGTTGCTCAGGTTATTACTCATTGTTTGCAATGTATATATGACACTGATGCTTCTTCCAGCACTATGGCCAGTGGTACTGTTTCAAGAAGGTTTGCAAGGCTGCGTTCTCAGAACCTATCGGAGGATGTTAAAATGAGGTTTTAAATTCTCCCTTGGATAGAGATTTAGTGTTTGGCATCTCTACTGCAGGGGTGATAAAAATGTGTGATAAAAAAGGCAAAATTGAGTCAGAGAATTTCTAAGACTGACGTCAGGGAAGAGGCGGCAGCAACCGATGCCGGACCAAGTGACTCTGGTAACTTAATATCATCCGTTCTACTAGACCTATCTAAAGCTTTTGACACCATCTCCCACTCCCTCCTTGTAAACCACCTCTCTGACCTCAACCTGAGCCAAAAAGCTCTCTGCTGGTTCTCTAGCTACCTTTCTAATAGGTCCCAAGCTGTGAAATGGGGCCAAGCAACATCTTCCTTCTTTCCTACCCCCACCGGTGTACCTCAAGGCTCCATTCTTGGCCCTTTACTTTTCAATATCTTTATTAACAACTTTCATAAAGCCACCCCCAACACGACTATTGTGCAATACGCCGATGATTATACTCTGATCTGCAACGCCCCTTACCTAATAGAGCTCCAAGCACTAACCTAAACAGCATTTTCTACTACTGAAAACTGGATGTTCCAAAATCACCTCTCCCTTAATGCAAACAAAACCAAATCCTGCTCTTTGCCCCCTCCAAATCCTCATCTCTTGATAAAAACTCTTTCCAAATAATCACCCTCAACAACTCTGTGATTGAAATCGTAAACTCCACTAAACGTCTGGGTGTTACAATTGATGACCAGTTCAAATTCAATACTCATATTCAGCTAAACATCAAAAAAACACATATAAAACTTGGCCTATTATATAGAAACATCCACTTTCTGTCCCCTTCCACTAGGCAAACCCTTACCTCTACTTACCTCCTTCCATCTCTACTTTATGGCGCTCCACTGCTTACTAACCTATCTTCTACACTTACCTCCAAATTGGAACAATGCTACAATAAAATCTCTAAATTTGCCACTAAATCCAAATCCTCCTCTCATCACTGCACCTCCCTCCGCTCTCTAAACTGGCTTGAACTCCCAAATTATCTTAACTTTCTACAACTCTCCACAGCCCACAAATTACTATTCCATCCTACAAAGTGTCCTGCACTTTCTAATATTCTGCAAACCTATACTCCCCTCAGATCCCTTAGATCTTCTCATCAAAACCTGATCTCAGTACAAAAACCTAAGCGGCCCGCAGGTCAACTTCTCTTATCCTTTACCCTTGCTAAGAAATGGAATGCCCTACCCTCCTCCCTAAGATCCTGTAACAACCTAGACAACTTCAAAACCCAACTCCTTTCTCACCTTTATCTAAATAGGATTTGCAACTGTACTCTCCAACCTACTCCAGTCCAACTGTCCTTCTTCTCCCCAGGCTAAACCTCTACAGTCTCTCTGATCCTTCTCTAACCTTTCCTATAATACCAAACTATTACCAGCTAAAGCCTCTTTACTCTGTATGCTTAAGCTACTTAAGCATACCCCCTACCCTCCTTCACCTCTTTAAAATGCTAATTTGCTTAAGCTTTTAACATTAAGGTTCTGAATGTTCTTCCTTCTTTTTGCCTTTTCTCTGTCTCTTTATTTAATAAGCCAATTTTGCCAAATTGAAATTGTCAATAAGTTTTGCTAACTTTGCTAATTTAGCAGTCTGATATTGTTTGTAGACTACTTTCTAGCCACCTGTTAACTTGTAATGTTCTTCTGTGTCTTAACTCTTTCTTAATTAAAAAAATAGTTGTTTATGTGGAGCTTTTCTCCCCGGGCCTCCACTGAAAATGGGCCCCCAAGCCCAGTGGACTTCCCTGGTAATCAAACTGAAATAAATAAATATAATAAATAAATAAGATTTTTCACCCTCCACTTCCAAATTGTCCAAAAGATTGTATTTCTCCTCCTCCAGTTTTGGCAAAAAACAGAATAAACAGTCTCAACAGAATTCAGGCACACACATATTTAATAAGAAATGGCAAGGGGGTTTCAAAAAGAAATCTCAAACTTCCCAAAACCAAGGTCAGTCCAACAAGTTTGAATGACTGTTCAAGAGACCTTGTGACTGATTGCCACTCACGCCCCTTTTTTCTTCCAGGAAAGCCTGACTCTTCATTTTTCTCTTTAGCAACAGATTGTTCCTGACAAATGGGCTCTGAAAATCTTTCATCAAGGTTACAGGTGGCAGTGGGAGGAAATTCCTCCTTTCCAGGAGGTCATTCTTCATCCTCCAGTTCATACTCATTGGTTTCTACCCGTTCTTAATCACATGCTATCCCAAGGAGTGATAGAACCATTTCCTCCTTCCAAGGTGGGGAGAGGTTTTTATTCAAAGATGTTCCTAGTGCCAAAGAATGAAAATGCTTGGAGTCCAGATGTTCATCGTGTTTCACTGTTGCAGTCATTACGCTTGGTTATACTGCTGGCAGGTTACCCGCAGTCGGCCCGAGTTCCAAAGTCTTGGTCCGGCGTCTGTTGCTGTCGCCTCTTCCCTGATGTCAGTGCGCCAGGGGTATAAAAGATGCAACCGGCACCATTTTCTTCAGTCTTTCTTGTCGCGCGGTGCCCGAAGCAAAAGCAGTTCGCAAGTGCCGGTCGGCCGACTCCTGAGATTTTCGAAACTGAGTTTCAGAACCGAAGTCTTCAATAAAGCTAAACACCCCATTGGGGAAACTTTTTCTTGCTCCAGACCGATGTCAGTAAAAGTTAATTGTATTTCTTGTGGGAAGTAAATACCTCATAAGGACTTTCACTCTTACTGTATTCCTTGCCTAGGCCCTGACCACGATGTTACCAGTTGTCGGTTTTGTGCTAATTCAATAAACGCACTATTAAACGTTGGTTTGCTTTTGCTTTACATTATTTTGGCCGAAGGTTTAATTACATAATGCTGTCGGAACAACCGATGACCGGAATTTATGAAAAACGCAAAGACAAAGTAAAGGACAGGCATCCGAGGTCCAAAACTGACGAAGCCTCCTCTAGGCCAGTCGCCGGTTCTCAGTGAGGCGCTTTCGCAGCCCCTGACACCCGCTACCTCAGAGCCACAGGCCGTATCGGACAGCCACGTGGGAGACACTGAGGCCTGTGGAAACTCAAGGTATTGGGCCTACGGAAACTATTCCGTCAGATGGGTCCGGAGCCGCTGAGCAGGCATTGGCTTCAGAGGGTGTTTTCAGACCTTCACAGCTTACAATTAAGCCCACTACAGCAGCCAAGGCAAAGTCAAAAACACCATTAAAGACAAGGAAACAAGTACAGCATCCGCTTGAACAGTCCTCCATGCCAAAGAAGCAGATGCTTAAAATGGCCGAAGACCTAATTACTTTAATCGGGGGTTCCCATCCCTTTCCTGACAAAAGTTCTAGGCAAGACACTGACTATGAGTCCTCTGACCTAGTTTCGATTTCCTCTGATTCCTCTTCTGATCAGGGATAATTCTCTCCCTCCCTTTGAGGACTCTGATGCAGAAGAGTCTATACCTTCAGCCTCTCTGCCTGAGGATTATTCTTTTGGGGAAAACCTGCACACCATGAGGGAGCATTTTCATTGGGAGAGCCAGGATTATTCAGAATCCAAGAAAAGGCTCAGAGACTTTCTTTTATTGCCTCAGCACAGGCCCCTGGCTATTCCCCCTGTGCTTGATATTGTTGGTGATGTTTTCTCTGAATCCAGTCTGTCTCCTGATTCTTTACCCCCCTGCACCAGTCAAGCCAGACAGGTACTACAGGGTCCCTGACTCTCATAAATGTCTTTACAAAAACTCAGCTGCAGATCCAGAAACTATTTCTCAGGGTCCTAAAGGGGTTAAGGCTTCCATTGCTAAAAATCCTGTCCCCTCGGATAGGGATTCCAGAGCTCTGGACAGATGGGGGGAAAAAGTTTACACTTCTGCTACTTTAGCTGTAAGGGCTTTAAATTGCCAGTTTAACATGCTTAAATATCAACAGTACCTCATGTCATTGTTAAAACAGAAAATGGTTTCAAACTCAAAGTACTGACAGTAAGGAAATATAGGATTTTTTGCATGCAGCTGAACCAAGTGGGAAAGCATACTCTACGATGTGGTTTTGATTCATTAGAGGCTTCTTGTAGAGCCGCAGTTACAGGCTCTGTTATTCGAAGGCATGCTTGGTTGAAAGAACAAACTTTACCTGACCATGTTAAAGTAAAATTATTGGATGCTCCACTACAGCATGATACTTTGGTGTTAAGGCAGAAGAGGTGTTAAAGAAAATGGAGGATAAAGCAAAATCAATGCAGACAGTAAAGGATTTCTTAAGGTTCAACCACCTAGGTTTAGCAGAAACTGGCCTTCAAAAAATTGGTCCTTTCCGGTGTCAGGCCACAAAGAGGCAGATACAGACACCCAAGAGGTAGATCTCAGACCCAAGGCTCCTACAGACATAAACAATGGGGTGCTTCAGCCCCCAAAGGAGGGGAAGACAAATCACAATCTTATAGGAAACAGTCCCAATGACTTCCCTCTACAGATGCCAAGCACTTACCTTTTGGCAGCACCCCTAGGGGGAAAGCTAGCACTTTTCTCAACAAATTGGCACATAATCACCCAGGACAAATGGGTACTGAATATTGTTTCTCGGGGTTACAGATTCCACTTTCACACGCTTCCAAAATCAAAAGGTATGCCGGACCTGCCACAAAACCAATGGACAGAGGCGCAAAAACAAATTGCTGCTCTCGTGGACATGGGAGCTATTCAAAGAGTACTACAGCAAGAACAGGGCCGAGGATTTTACTCAAGACTTTTCTTAGTACCCAGAAAGGACAAAGCCTGGAGACCAATACTGGACCTGTCAATCCTAAATACTTTCTTGGATGTTCCAAAATTCAGAATGTTAACACTGCAGCAACTTCTACCCATGCTGGGCAAGAAGGCTTGGCTAGTTACTTTGGACCTCAAGGAGGCATACCTGCATGTCCCAATCAGACAATCTCGCAGAAGATACCTCAGATTCATAGCAGGCTCAATGCATTACCAATTCTCTGCACTGCCGTTTGGCTTATCTACTGCGCCCAGGGTCTTCACAGAATGCCTGGCACCAGTAATTGCATTTTGCAGACAAAAAGGAATTCAAATATATCCCTACTTGGACGACTGCCTTATTCAAGCAGAGAGCAAGGACATTCTACTAAAGCATCTGGCATTTATAAAAAGATTAGTAATTTGCCTAGGGTACACAGTAAACGAAAATAAATCAAAACTAGTGCCCTCTCAAGAGATAAAATTCCTGGGTGCAAGCTTAAATACAACTGCCCAGATGGCCTATCTCACACCAGACAAACAAAGGCAACTGACTCATTACTTTCAAATGATGGCAACAAAACCCAGCTCCCTGCAAGAAAAATTCTGCAGGCCCTGGGCTTCATGGCGTCCTGCATTCTACTAATTCTATATGCAATACTGCATATGAGGAAACTACAATGGTATCTAAAAAGTGTTTGGACTCAACATTGTCACAGCCTGGAGACAATCGTAACTTTAATTCTCTGCCTACAACAGGAGTTTCGATGGTGGTCCCAGGCCTGTCACCACAACAAGGGACAGCCTTTCACTTTACCCTCAGCCAGGCAGACAATAACAACGGATACATCGGATTATGCCTGGGAGGCACATATGGCAGGAAAATGCATTCAGGACACGTGGCCCAAGGAACAAATGCATCTTCACATCAATCAGAAAGAGATGCTAGCTGTACAGAATGCCCTGACACCTTTCAAGGACCTACTACATCCAGGACAACTACTAATAAAGACTGACAATACCACAGTTATGTGGTACATAAACAAGCAAGGGGGCACACATTCCTACCCCCTATGCAGGCAGGCCATGACTTTGTGGAACACAGCATTGACCTATCAAGTACATCTGCAGGCACAATTCCTGCCAGGAACAAAAAATACACTGGCAGACGAACTAAGCAGAAAAATCATGGACCCTCATGAATGGAAACTAAATCCACAGGTATTCAGCATGATAACAAGGAAATGGGGATGCCCAGACATAGATCTTTTTGCCTCCCCTCACAATTGCCAACTACAGAAATTCTGCACAAGAACTTATCACTCTCAAGCATGGAAAGTGGATGCTCTATCATTCAGCTGGAAAGCCCTGACAGACTATGCCTTCCCTCCAATGCCTCTTACCAAGGTGCTCCTAAAAGTCGGACAAGAAAGGCCAAAATGATCCTGATTGCCCCAGACTGGCCACGCCAGCACTGGTACCCAATCCTAAAGAGTTTGTCTCAATTCCCAGCTTGGTCTTTACCTCAAATTCCTCATCTTCTGATTCAACAAAACAATCAGATTCTGCACAGTCAACTCAGAACCTTAAATCTGGCAGCATGGCAGATAATGTAGCCACTCAGACTGCACCTGTCTCTAAAGCTGTTATGGATGTCATTTTAGAAGCCAGGAGGCCCAGCACTAGGAAATCTTATGCAGAAAAATGGAAGAGATTCTGTGCTTGGAACCAGCACAAGGGCTCGAACCACTTGTTCCAAATGTACCTCAGATTTTACAATACCTAACTGAAATGTTGGACAAAGGCCTTTCTCATCAATTAAAATCCATGCCTCTGCCATTTCAGCTCATTACAATACGGAACCTCCTATTTTTTCACATCCTCTTCTAAGACAGTACCTCAGAGGGGCAAAAAACATAAGACCCCCAAGGAGAGCACCAGTACCAACTTGGGATCTCAACTTTGTTTTAGAAAACCTCACACTGCCTCCTTTCGAACCAGCCAGCACAGCTGATATAAAATTCTTATCATGGAAAACTGCTCTGCTCCTAGCAATAACTTCAGCAAGAAGAGTCTCGGAGTTACAGGCATTAATGGTTGTGGAACCTTTCATCATTTTTCACCAGGACAGAGTTTCTCTTAGGACAAACCCAACATTCATGCCAAAAGTGGTTTCCAGTGTGGCCCTGAACCAAACCATTCATTTACCAACTTTCTACCCAAATCCCCAGAATAAAGGGGAGAGACTTCTGCATGTTTTGGATATACACAGACAGCTACGATTCTACGTGGACAAAACCAAAGCTTTCAGAAAAACTGAGCAACTGTTTGTAGCCTATGCTGCAGGATCACAAGGAAAGCCTATCACAAAGCAGACTATTTCAAAATGGATAGGACACTGCATCCGCTTCTGTTATGCACAACATGGCAAATCAGTGCCTAAGGACATTAGGCCACATTCTACCAGAGCAGCAGCCACTTCAGCAGCCTTTCTCAGAGGAGTACCAACCAAAGACATTTTAGAAGCTGCAACCTGGAGCTCAGTGCACACTTTCACCAAGCACTATCACTTACCTCTCTACTCTAAATCCAGAGCAGGCTTTGCCACTGCAGTTCTGTAGGGCCTGGTAGCCTCTCCAAATCCAATTTCGACCCAGCCGCCCAACCTCAGCTTTGGGATTCAACCCAAGTGTAATGACTGCAACAGTGAAACACAATGAACATAGTACAGTTGTGTACCTACCATAAATGTAGATGTTAGAGTGTATTCACTGTTGCAGTCCAGGTTACCCACCCACCATCCCCCTTTTCATTGCTGGGACTTTTCTGTACTTCTCAACTCTATACAACCTATGTGGTGTATTTGCTTGTAGATGAAGGAAATGTTTATATTAGTACATGCATGCTTTTTGGCATACTTTTATTTTTTCCAGCCTTCCTATCTGGGGGCACCTGACATCTGGGGCAAGAAAAACTGAAGAAAATGGCGCCGGTTGCATCTTTTATATACCCCTGGCGCACTGACGTCAGGGAAGAGGCGACAGCAACCGACACCAGACCAAGACTTTGGAACTCGGGCCGACTGCGGGTACCTTGCCAGCAAGATAACCAAGTGTAATGACTGCAACAGTGAATACACTCGAACATCTACATTTATGGTAGGTACACAACTGTACTTTCTGGATCTTTTTTTCCTAAACCTGTTTGAGATATTTCTCAAATTCAAAATGTCATTCCACAACCTGTTACCTCTTTTTCCTCTTTCAAGTTTCCTGGTAACACTAGACTTGAAAGATGTTCCTCACACCCCTGTTCATACAGACTTCAGATGTTTCTTAATGTGATCCAGAAACACAAAACATCAGATCTGAAGTAGGATATTCATTTGTCTGCAACCTGTGGGTTATGGATCCGATATCGGATCCGAACCGGCATAGTTTTCCAGCTATGGATCCAAGCTCTCAGCTCCTCCCCTCACCCATAATGCCCTGCTCTACCCTCATGACCTCAGATCTTGTTTGCCGCGCTGGTAACTAGATGTGGATTTCATAGCTCTCAGCTAAGTAGACTTTTCTTGTTTAAAAATAGAGAATTTTTTTCCTTTAACTTTTTTGTGTGAAAGTTGTAGGTTTCCTATTATTATTGACTGTTTTTAGATTAATTTAATTTTCAGTAGTAATTTTTATTCCCTCCTCGCTGGCATGTACGGAGTGTGTGTGAGGCCTGTGTGCTTTTTTTATTGTTTAAGTTACTTTTCTGTAACTTTAGGTTAGTTTATAGACTATGGCTGATCAGCCTAAGTCCATATTTTCAAAATACCGGTGTGGCCATAAGCTCTCACCGGCTGATGGCCACACGTCTTGGGGTTGAACACCTCACATCTGGTTGTACCATTTGTGCAGGGTTCAACCCCAGGGCACTGAGGAGCGGAGGTCCAAGCTGGTCTTGGCGGGTCTTTTACCGCCGGACTCGGCTCCGACCTCCGCTCCTTCGGGACTCCTGCTGCAGTTGTTCCCCTGTGGCACCCCTCCTGCTCCTGGGACTCAAACTCCCGCTTCAGGACAGGAGAGGGATGCTAAGAAGGACCGAGGAGAAGCACCACAAGCGGGCCGAGACCTCTGTTTCGGCCCCGCCAGCCAAGCGGCTTCTCCCGGCTTCCTTTGCGGTCTCCTCCTTCTCGGCCCGTCACCTGTGTGCTTCTCACCGGGTCCTGAGGAGGAGGAGACTGACGAGGCTATCGAGGAGGCATTCCAGGCCTACCTCGGTAGCCTCCGAGATCTACCCATAGCTCGATGCTGATCTGGACCGGATGATGAGAAGGTTCATCCAGGCCCAGATGCAGATGGGAGTGCTCTTGCCTCCCCTCCGGGAGCTCAACACCCTTTTAAGCCTATTGCTCCTTCTCCGACCCGCTACCGGGTTCGAGCAACTGGAGCCGAGCAGCGGGGAGGTCGGAGCCGATAGTAGATCCGACCATGCCCTGGAGTGCGGATCCGAGCCGATCCGGGGATCAGTGCTCCTTGGCGCCTGTGTCGGAGCGCACTGTCCTTGGCCGGATCCGATCCACTCTTCGGATCCGAGGAGCCGATTGTCGGATCCTTTGGTCGCTTTTGATGTAGTGGAGAGGGCTCTGTTGAGGGTCTCCGGACCCCGGCACTTGCTTCGCCCGCTCCCTCTGCACTGGGCCAGGCTTCCACCATCCGGCCCCTGGGACAGCCCGTTTCTGTGCCCAGTTGCTCCCATGGAGCAAATTGCTGCTGCGGACTCCTCTGACAGCCCCCAGAGGAGGCTCCTCGCATACTGCAAAAGGAGGCACATTGACTCCTGAGTCTCTCACTGAAGACACGGACTTGGAGGAAGGGAAGGCTCCCACGGTCACCCCCGAGGATGTCTCCGGAGACATCATGGAAATGTCCCGTTAGGGGGTGGTCTGCCCCAAGTCTTCCTCGGACGAGTCCGTGTTCTTGGAGGCATTCAAGCGGGCCGTCTACCTCTTGGGTGTCCCCTGCCGACCCCTGGTGGACCTTATACCACCAGGGCGTGGAAGGAACCGGACACCGTGGAGCCAATTCCCAAAGACCTGATAGGATCCTTAGCCCGCCTTCCGACAGGACCCATTGGAGTAAGGGGCCTCCTGTAGATGCCATGTTGATGGCGGCGGCCACAAAGAGGGAACTGGCTCAGGAGAGTCCCTCAGTCCACCCACCGAGCAAGGAGTCTCGGATGATGGACCGCTTGGGGAAGCGGATGTTCAGTTCGGCGACCTTCTCGGTAAGGGCGCTGAACTATTTGTTATTCGGATGCAGCGAGACCTTATTAAGGAGCGCTGCATCCCCTGAGTCCATTTCGAGGAGGACAGAGCTCTGCACTCCACCAAAATGGCCACTCTTAGGTCAGTCACAAATACTTCTGCGGCTACTCTCCCATGCTACGGAGGCGCCGCTAGAGCTGCGGGACAGGACTGGTCACTAGACGCCAGGCCTGGCTCCGCCACTTTTCTGAGCCCTTCAAGGCGTGGACCCTTTGATGGTTCTGCTCTGTTTGGCAAGACCGTCACAGACGTTGACCCAGAGCGAAGGACGGGACGCTGTCTGCCGGAATCCGCTTCTCTGCACCCCAGAGGCCCTATTCTAGGAACCAAAAGGGTCAGAAGAAGATGTGGTTCGAAGTCGCAGCAGTCCCAGCCTGCTCGGACAACCAGTCCTTCCGTGGCAGAGGAGGACAGGGAGGACGCCGCCCTAGAGGCAGAGGGGCTCCCAGAAACTTCGGGTCCAGGGAACCTTTCTCTGAACGGCCGCGCAGCAACCCTGAGGGTTGCCCGACTGCTCTACTCTGGAGGCAGTCGGGGACGTTCGGGCACCTAGCGGCATGGGAGTCCATAACATCGGACCGCTGGGTTCTCCAAATCATATCCAGGGATATCGCATTCCTTTCCTTCACCTCCCAAAGTTGAAGTCCCTCCCAGGCGTACCACCCGGTCAAGGGAGGCCGCTGGCAGAAAGTGGGCATCTGCTAAAGAAAAGAGCCATCCAGCTCGTTCCCCAGACCAGATTGGATCAGGGTTCTACTCAGATTCTTTTTAGTGCCAAAAGACGGGGAACTAAGACCAATCCTAGACCTCTCTCTTGAATCTGGCAGTCCCCAAAGAAAAATTCAATGGTCACTCTGCAATTTATTCTCCCCTTCTGGGAGAAAATCACTGGATGTGCTCGATAGATCTCAAGGGCGGTACTACCACATCCTGATGGACAGGCGCTCAGGAGGTTTCTCCGCTTCGGCTGGGAGCCAGTCACTACCAGTTCGGGTCCTTCCCTTTGGTCTCACCACAGCCCCAGGGTGTTTACCAAAGTACTAGCAGTGGTAGCGGCCCACCTGAGGCTTCAGGGGTGCAGGTCTTTCCCTACCTGGACGACTGGCTCCTTACCCCAACAAGGCATCTACTTCTCTGAGACTCCTTTCTCCATCTTGCTCCATTTCTGGGCATCACAATAAATAAAAAGTCCAACCTGGCACCCACTCAGCTCTTAGATTTCATAGGGGCCAGATTAGACACAAGGAGTTTTGAGCCTTCCTCACTGCGGACAGAGTTCTAAATCTGCAGCTCCAGGTGCGGGCCATTCTCCATTCATGTTCTGTTCCAGCGGAGTTGGTCCTGAGGGCTCTAGGGTCCATGGGCACTTCTTCCTCTTGCCAGGCTCAATATGCGCATTCTACAGTGGACGCTCTTAGTACAGTGGTCATACCTTGCTCTCCCCATGCATCATCCCATAGCGATCAGCAAGGCTTGCAAGCGGTCCCTCTTGTGGTGGCTCCACTCCCGGATCTCCGGTCGCCCATTTTGTCTTCTCCCTCTCGCCACGGTGACCACGGACGCCTCCCGCCTCGGGTGGGGCACTTTCGGACAGTCCAAGGCACGTGGAACGATTCAGAGACCTTACTGCATATCAATGTTCTAGAGATGAGAGCAGTGCTCTTAGCGTTGCTAGCACTTCAGGACTTTCTTCCCTTGGGAACAATTGCGATTCAATCGGACAATATGTCTGTTGTCTGGTACATCAACAAGCAGGGGGGAACAAGGTCTTACCCTCTTTGTCGAGAGGCCATGAGAGTTTGGGAATGGGCAATCTCCACCAATCGCTTTCTCATAGCAACGCACATTCCGGTCGGTCCAACATCCTAGCGGACAAGCTCAGTCGCACCATTTTGACCCCTTACGGTGGTCTCTCAATTGTCAAGTAGCGAACGATATTCAAGACGGTGGGGAACCCTTCATGCGATCTTTTGCTTCTCCCTCAAACACCAAGTGCGACAGTTTTTCGCTCTAATACCTCCTCCCGGAGGTACCCCAAGAGACGCTCTGGTGCATGCTTGGCCACCGGTCTTCTGTATGCCTATCCACCCTTGCCTCTGATGCTGCAAGTTCTTCAGAAAGCCTCTCGGTGGGTTGCAGAATGATTCTCATTGCTCCATTCTGGCCTCGACAGATCTGGTTCCCTTCCTAAGGTCTCACCGGTGAATCCTCCTTGGATTCTAGATCCCATTCCGGATCTGATATCCCATCCATCCTGCATTCCTCCTCCGAACCTGGACAACCTGAAGCTGACCGCTTGGCTGCTCCAGTTCCACTCTTGATAAGGACTCCTGGTATTTCTTCACCGGTAAAGGCTATTTTGGTGGCGGCTCATAAACCATCCACTAGAAAGGTTTACAAGCAAATGGAAACGCTTTCAGATCCCTTCACGGTTCCTCTCCCTGTAGTGCTTGATTTTCTAACTTCTCTCTTTAATGATGGTGCCAGCAGTTCCACAGTCAAAGTTCAACTGGCGGCAATTTCTCACTATCACATTGGTCAAGAGTCTAATCCTCTTATGTCAGCCAAATTGTGCAAAACATTTCTTAAGGGTACTTTCCTTCTCAGGCCCCCTATAAAGCAAGCAGTTCCTCCTTGGGACCTTTCTTTGGTCCTACAGGCCTTGACCGCTCCCTTTCGAGCCAGCTGCTACAGTGGATCTCAAATTCTTGTCTTACAAGACAGCCTTTTGGTAGCCATTACATCAGCCAAGAGAGTTTCTGAACTTCAAGCTTTATCAGCTAAACCTCCTTACTTGGTTTTATCCGGACCGTGTCTCCTCAGGACCAACCCGTCCTTCCTTCCTAAAATCGCTTCTGAAAACATCAATCAATCCATTAACCTCCTGTTTTCTTCCTAAGTATGAAAACAAAGGTGAATATAGGCTACACTCACTAGATGTTCACAGGCAACTAAGATTTTATCTCAACAGGACAGCTGGTCATAGGCAATCCGACCAGCTGTTTATTTCCTTTGCAAAATTCAATTTGGGCAAGCCAATTTCTAAAGTTTCTCTGTCCCGCTGGATTTCACAGTGCATTTTATTGGCTTATCAAGCGTCAGGAAGGCCGCCGGAGGGTGTTCATGCCCATTCAACCCGGTCAGTATCTACCTCGGCAGCCTTCAAGGCTAGGATTCCTCTAGATGATATTTGTGCAGCAGCCACGTGGGCTTCATCTCATACATTTATTTCTCACTATAAGTTGGATCTTGCATCTAGGGGTAGAGCATCCTTTGGCTCCCCGGTGCTCGAATATCCTTCCATGATGGCCGCCCAAGATTCAGGTAGCTGGGGACTCTGTCCCACAGGTTGCAGACAAATGAATATCCTACTTCAGATTTAGAAGTTATGTACTCACCATAACGTTCCATCTGAGTAGGTGTATTCATTTGTCTGCAACCATCCCGCCCTCCTATCCCCCTGGCCTTTCAGTTTCCTGCATATTCCTTGTTACCCTTTTGAGGGTATTGTTGCTTTGGCAAACTCGATCTGAGGTCATGAGGGTAGAGCAGGGCATTATGGGTGAGGGGAGGAGCTGAGAGCTTGGATCCATAGCTGGAAAACTATGCCGGTTCGGATCCGATATCGGATCCATAACCCACAGGTTGCAGACAAATGAATACACCTACTCAGATGGAACGTTATGGTGAGTACATAACTTCTAATTCTCTAGTCTTACCCTTTAGACTATGCATTGCACCAGTAGTGTTTAAAAAGTGTCTAACTCCAGATGTCCTTCTGTTCCTGTGTTGCAGTATTCTCAACATGAGGGGTTGCCTGCCGCAGTGACCCGACGTTGGCTAATATGCAAAAGACTACTTAGGGGTGTGTGGCACTTTGCACGTAGGCTGCTGTCTGATGTCAGCCATAAACGTGATGTACCCAGCCACCACCCTCAGAACTTCTTTGCCGCCAGTCTGGACACTTCACCTGTACGTATGGTTTGCTCGCTGGAAGTGGTCATCTCAGCATTTCAGATAAGTGTCCCATTGGGGAATCCTTTTTCTACCATTTTCCATTATGGTTAGGTTTAATGTAATCCAGGAAAGGCAAATGTTCTTGTTGACATCAGATTTCACATAAAGACAACCACCAGCAGTGCTTTTTCTGTCTCGGGCCTACCCGTGTCCCCAGATCTTGTTCAATCTGCCAGGCCTTTGCACCCAAAACCTTGAGAAGTAGGTTAGCTTCTCTTTCCATTTCAGAGAGTCATCGCCTGAAATTCCTTGCGAAGAGTGCTGTGGTGGGTTCCACAAAGTCTCTCATTAAGCGGAAGGCCAGGAATGCTTGGCCTGAAACTTCTGCTGCACCTCCGGTGGCGGATGTCTCTCCAGAGGTAGTTGCTAGCCCAGAGAAACGCTCAAACCCTATGTCCAAACCATAGGCTGAGACCATATTGGAGGCCGCCTTGGAGAATGATGAGAGCACATCCTTGGAGGTAATGCAGGCATCCAGTACAGATGTCTGGGGGAGCCTAGACTCATGATCACTGAAGGCCCTAGGGGAATCTCCCATATTTTAGTTAGGGAGGACATAGAGTCCGATATCTTAGAAACCAGGCCTACTGTGGTCTACCAACACTACATAGAGTGGAACATGCTAAAAATAAAAAAAAAAAAAAAAAAAAAAAAAAACCTTCAGGATTGGAAAAATTTTACACAGGGTATTTTTAATGCCCTCATGTCTCTTAGACCTCCTCTTGGGGTTTCAGTAGTGGCCAGACCCCCTAGGTACTTCTCCACAGAAAAGGGTCAGGGAAGAGGCTTCTTCTGAGGAGGAAGAGTCTTTAGCATGCTCATCTCAGTGCCTCTTCCCCACTGGATTACGCTTCCCTGGGGGGGGGGCTCCAGTGGCGCTGACTCTTCAGTGGAGGAAGTTACCTTTAGTGAGACCATTAGTAAGATGAGGGAGCATTTCAAATGGGACAGCTGTCAGATGTCTGAGGTCCCAAAAAAGGTACTACGAGCTACTTCGGGTATTCACTTCCAGTCCCTCAGCTGTCCCTGCAGTCCTGGCTGCCTCTTAGATGCTTTTGCATCCTCCAGTAAGGCCTCTGACTCCCAACCCCCCACACTGAAGAAACCAGACAGATTCTACAAGGCCTGAGTACTGTAAGTACATGTTCAAAGCTCCTTCTGCTGGCCCTTCTGTCATCATTGTGCCTGCTGATAAGGCCTCTAGGGTGCTTCTCTCCAGCAACCTGCTTCCCTCTGACAAAGACAACAGACATATGGAGAGGTTGGGAAAAATGGCGTACACTTCTGCCACCCTCTCCTTTGGGACCATAAACTATCAGACACACGTGGCCAAGTATAACATTGAACTCCTGTCCCAACTTTCTAAGATTATTTCTGATATGTCAGACTCTGAGAATAAATCTTTGGCAACATCCTTTATTGGAGCTTCCTCTCAAGTGGCCCTGCACTCCATAAAATGCAGCTACGATGCTGTGGAGGCTTCAGCTAGGGCAGCTGCCACAGGCTCAGTCCTGAGAAGATTTGCTTGGCTGAGATTACAACCTCAACTAGAGGACATTAAATCCAAACTCATGTATGCCCCTCTAGACAATTCAGCCATGTTTGGCCGTGCTGCTGCAGAATTGTTCAAAACCTTGCACAAGAAGGGAAAAGAGATGCAGGAACTAAAACACATTCTCGTCTCCTGTTCCAGAGTTCCAAAGGAACTGTCTTAAGTCAGTGCTTGTTAGAAGGCAGTCACGGCCTCCCCCACTTAAGTCAAAAAAGTCTGGCAAGAGACCTCAGCACCTTAGGACTCCAGTACAAACTCCACCTCAGAAACGGTCCTTTCCCAGTAGACCACGGTCCATCTATTTGGACCCTAAACATCCCCCCTTTCCGTACACCTTTCCGATGTCCTTCATGGATGCATCTGCAGTCATAACAACAGGGTTGTCCTGTCGTCAGGCAGCCCTTCAGTCGGCCGGATTCCAAAGTCCGGGTCCGGCTTCGGCTGATGTCGCACTTCACCCGACGTCATCTCTGTTGGTCTTCGGGTATAAAAGCATCAGCCGACGCCATTTTCCTCAGTCTTTCTTGCCGTGGCGCTCAAGCAGAAGCTGTTCGCAAGTGCCGGTCGGTCGGATCCAGAGATTACTTCTACCGAATACTACTTCAAGATTTCTAAAGCTAAGTACCCGCTGGGGACTCTTTCTTGCCTCAGCCGATGTCAGAAAAGTTAATAATTGTTTAACCTGTGGGAAACAAATACCTCATAAAGATTTCCACTCTTATTGTCTGCCTTGTTTAGGCCCAGCCCACGACGTAGCAGCCTGTTCGCCTGTGCTTCTTTCAACCGACACGCTTAGGCGCCGGTCGGAGTTTGCTGAACAGTTTTTCGGTTATGATTTTGCGACATTATGCCGCCGGATCCTCCGACTACCCAATCTGCCAAAAACGCAAAGATAAAGACCGACACTCGGTCCGCGGTTTCGCCGAAACCATGGTTAAGCAAATCATGAGTGTCTCGGTTTCGCCGTAACCGAGAAAACTGATCAAAGTACAGCTGAACCTATCTCTACAACTGAGGCCCCTGCTACCACTCTTGAATCGGCCTCAGAAATTTTATCCACTACGGTGGTTGCCACTGACTTATCAGACACCATTCCCTTGGATGTCTCTACCCCAGCACGTGGTGCTGCTAGGCCTCCAGCAGCCATGTCCATTAAGGCCTTCGCCAGGGCTAAAGCAGCCAAGACTACTAAGACAGTGCCTGTTAAACCCCCACAACCAGGCCCTCTTCTAGTTCTCAAATGCTTACTTTGGCAGAAGATTTAATTTCATTAATTAGAGGATCTCAATCTCACCCAGACAGGGCCTCTCAGCCCCCAGAGAAGAGACCTAGGGCAGAGCCCCTGAGCCAGTGTCCTCTGATGATTCTGCTGACGAATCAGACATAACTGACCAGCCAGAGGCTCCTTTCTCCAATTTTGAAGATTCTGATGCTGAAGAATCCATTCCAGCTGCTTCCCCACCAGAAGAATTCTCCTTTGGGAAACCTTACATGCCATGAGAGCAGTTCCAATGGCAGCAACAGGATTTTTCAGACTCCAGAAAAAGACTTAGGACCTTTCTGCACCTCCCACAGCACAGGCCCTTAGCTATACCTCCTGTTCTCTCTGTGGTGGATGATGCTTTCGATGATGTCTGCTCCGCTCCAGATTCTTTACCCCAGCCCCTGCCAAACCAGACAGATTTTACAGGGTGCCAGATACTCATCACCACCTTTACAAGGCCCCACTTGCAGACCCCAAAACTATATCCCAGGGTCCCAAGGCAGTAGCCATGACCATAGCTAAAAACCCTATTCCTTCTGAAAGGGAAGCAAGGTCATTAGACAGATGGGGTAAAAGGTCTACACTTCAGCTACTCTCTCAGCTAGAGCTTTAAACTGTCAGTTTCACATGATACAATACCAAGAGTTTATGCTTGATCAGTTAACTAAAAACTAACCACTGATGAATCTCTTGATAAGAAATATGTATTAGAAATGGTAAATAACATACAACAGGTTAGCAACCATTCCTTAAAATGTGGCTATGATGCACTGGAGGCTTCATTTAGATCAGCCATGACTGGCACAGTGATAAGAAGGCATGCATGGCTAAAGGAGCAAGCTTTACCGGATCATGTTAAAGCTAAGTTGCTAGATGTTCCTATGGATAAGACAAGTTTGTTTGGTACACCTGCCCAGCAGGTTATGAAGAAAATGGAAGAAAAGGCAAAATCTGTTCAAACGGTTAAAGATTTCTTGCAGGTTCAACCCCAAGGTTTAGCAGGAACTGGCCTGCCAAAATTGGTCCTTTCCTGACTCCACAAAATTTCAAAGGGGCAGGAATAGACGTTCCAGAGGCAGAAACCAATCCAGAGGAGGTGCCTACAGAGGACGACAGTGGCAAGGTAACAACAGAGGCACAGACACAACCACTGCCACTACATCAGCACAACCACAGTGACTTAACCTAAATCCGCCTACCAGGGAACAAATAGCAGCTCCTCTAGGCGGAAAGTTAACCTTATTTTCAAAGAACTGGCACTACATAACAAAAGACAAGTGGATTTTACAAACCATAGATCAAGGTTACCGGTTTCACTTCCACACTTTACCAGTCAAAAGAGGAATGCCAAATCTACCTCCAAATGAAAAAACAGAGGCACTACAACAGATAATGGAGTTAGCAAACATGAGAGCTGTGGGAAGAGTGCCAACAGCAGAGCAAGGAAAGGGGTTCTACTCCAGACTATTCCTAGTTCCAAGAAAGGAAAAAAGTTGGAGACCAATTCTCGACCTGTCCACCTTAAATACATACATCATTGTCCCAAAATTCAAAATGCTGACCCTACAGCAACTTCTTCCCATGCTGGGCAAGGAGTCTTGGCTGGTAACTCTAGATCTCAAGGAGGCATACCTGCACGTCCCCATTCGACCAATCTGCAGAAGATACCTCAGATTTCTTGCAGGATCAGAGCATTATCAATTCTCAGCATTGCCCTTTGGCTTATCTACTGCCCAGAGTATTCACAAAATGCCTGGCATCAGTAATCGCCCATTGCAGACTACAGGGAATTCAAATTTACCCATACCTGGACGACTGCCTGCTACAAGGGGACAACAAAAGCAAGCTGACAACAGATTTACAAAGGGTCATTTACTTGCTACAAGCACTGGGATACACAGTCAATTTACAAAAGTCAAGGCTGATACCATCCCAAACAAGGACATTCTTGCTGGCGAATTGGACACAGTAAAACAAATGGCATTCCTGACTACAGAAAAACAAAAGAACTCCCTCTTTACTTCTTGGCACTAACAAAACTGAACAAGTTAACAGCAAGAAAAGTACTGCAGGCCTTGGGCTTCATGGCATCATGCATAATCTTGGTCCCATTTGCCAGACTACATATGAGAAAACTACAGTGGTACCTAAAGAATTTATGGTCCCAACACAGACACAGCCTAGAAACAGAAATCCCACTAATTCCATGCTTAAAGCAGGAGTTCCTATGGTGGGCTCAGGCATGTCAGTCAAACCCAGGCCTACCCTTTCGCAGATGTCAAGCAAGCCAGACCATCACAACAGACGCTTCAGACCTAGGATGGGGGGCCCACATGCTGGACAAATGCGTGCAAGGATTGTGGACACAGGATCAACTTCACCTGCACATCAACCTAAAAGAAATGCTGGCAGTAAAACTGGCAATCCAAAAGTTCAAACCATTTCTCCAAGAGGGCCAGTTGATGATAAGGACAGACAACACCACAGTCATGTGGTACATCAACAAACAGGGAGGCACTCATTCATACCCCCTATGCAGAATGACTTTGGAGCTGTGGACCCTGGCACTCAGCTACAACATCCAGTTACAGGCAATATTTGTACCGGGAAAAGAAAATACTCTAGCAGACATATTAAGCAGAACCACATAGGATGCCCACGAATAGAAGCTGCACCCGGACATCTTCAAGACCATCTCAAAGAAATGGGGAATGTCTCAGATAGATCTATTCGCATCACCTCTCAATCACCAGCTCAAAAAGTTCTGCACAAGGACATTCCACCCACTAGCATGGAAAGTGGATTCGCTCCCCTTCAGCTGGAAAGGCCTAACAGCATATGCATTCCCACCTCTTCCCTTGATACACAAAGTACTACTAAAAATCAAGGAAGAACGTCCAAGGATAATCCTGATAGCTCCAAACTGGCCAAGACAACACTGGTACCCACTGCTGAGGAGCATGTCTCGGAACAATATGTGGCCAATACCCCTGATGCCTTTGATGTTAACTCAGAACAACTACAGCATCATACATTCAAACCTAAAAACGTTGCAACTGACTGCATGGAACATCACATAGCAGCAGCTAATTCAGAACTTTCCCAAAGAGTTAAAGACATTATTCTTGAAGCACGCAGACCTTCAACAAGAAGGAACTATGCTGGAAAATGGAAAAGGTTTGTCATTTGGAGTACGGAAAGAGGAAAAGATGTGTCAAACATAGATATGCCTAACATTCTGGAGTATCTGGCGAACTTCTTCATTCAGGCCTGTCCTACTCCTCCATCAAGATACATGGATCAGCTATTTCAGCAGAATACAGCTTTGATCAACCTGTTTTTCAAGCACCCTTTGCTCAGGCAGTTCCTCAGAGGAATCAAGAATGTAAAACCTCCAAGGAAACCACCATTACCAGCTTGGGACTTAAACTTTGTGCTAGAAAAGTTGACACTATCACCCTTTGAACCAGCAGCAACAGCAGACCTACAACACCTGTCATGGAAAACTGCTTTCCTACTGGCAATTACTTCAGCAAGGAGGGTTTCAGAACTACAGGCCTTAATGGCAGTGCAACCCTTCCTAATCTTCCACCAAGATAGAGTGTCCATGTGGACTAATCCTACATTTATGCCTAAGGTGGTATCCAGAGTGTCTTTAAACCAGGCAATCCACCTACCTACCTTCTTTCCCAACCCACAAAACAGAGGGGAAAGAATACTGCATACCTTGGATGTACATAGACAGCTACTCTACTACTTGGACAGAACAAAAAATAGCAGAAAGACTGACCAACTTTTTGTAGCCTATGCAACAGGAAGGGAAGGAAAAGCTATTTCCAAACAGACAATCTCCAAATGGATAGGAAATTGCATACGATTCTGTTACTCCTTCCATGGAAAACCAATTCCACAGAACATAAGACCTCATTCTACAAGGGCAACAGCCACTACCACAGCCTTCTTACGAGGAGTGGCAACCAAAGACATTATTGAGGCGGCTACTTGGACCTCCGTGCATACATTTACCAAGCATTATAATTTGCCTCTATATTCCAGATCCCGAGCAGGGTTTGCCACTGCTGTACTGCAAGGGATCCTAAACACACCATAATCTACTTTTATCCTCCTGCCCTAGTTGGCTATGGTATTCTACCCAGTTGTTATGACTGCAGATGCATCCATGAAGGACATAGTACAGTTTTGTACCTACCATAAATGTAGATGTCCGAACTGGATAGCATCTGCAGTCAGGATTACCCTCCCTCCTTCCCCTCTGTGGTACTCCTAGGGTGTTTACCCTCCTAATAGCTAGCTGGTGGGGGGGAGTCTTTTATGGTGTATTTGTTTTGTATATATGTACATACATGCTTATTTTTGTGTTTACCTCTATCTTTTTGGAAACATTGGCATCTATCCAAATTTTAGCCTTCAAGAGGGCTACTGGCATCTGGGGCAAGAAACACTGAGGAAAATGGCGTCGGCTGATGCTTTTATACCCGAAGACCAACAGAGATGACGTCGGGTGAAGTGCGACATCAGCCGAAGCCGGACCCGGACTTTGGAATCCGGCCGACTGAAGGGCTGCCTGACGACAGGACAACCCTGTTGTTATGACTGCAGATGCTATCCAGTTCGGACATCTACATTTATGGTAGGTACAAAACTGTACTTTTCCTTTCCAGCATGGGAAAATAACACAGGATGTGTGGGTGCTCTCCATCGTGAAAAAAGGTTGCTTCATGATATGAAATTCTCTCCCAGCATTCAGGGAATCCCTCCAACCTCCCAGAGACCAACTGCCTTATTTCCCAAAGGTGCTACAAAACCTGCTGGATCAAGGCACCATCCAACCAGTAGCATCCAATCAAAGGGGAAAAGGGTTCTATTCACAATGTTTTTGGTACCAAGGAAAGAGTGCACATTGGACCCATCCTAGACCTCTCCTACCTCAGCACCTTCGTGAAAGTACTCACATTCAGAATGCTAACCTTGCAAACTCTTTTCCCCCTGATCATCCCACAAGCCTACATGGCTTCCATAGTCATAAAGGATGCTTACCTACACATTCCCATTCATTCCAGTTACAGGAAGTACTTAAGATTCTCTGTGGCTTCTTGGCACTTTCAGATGTTCTTCGTTTTTCACTGTTGCAGTCATCACATTTGGGTTATCCCTGCCAGGGTAGCCCTCGGCCGGCCCGAATACCAGAGGCTTAGTGTTTCTGCGTCGGTTGCTGTCCCTTCAGGACTAATGTCAGGTCATCAGTAGTATAAAGTAAGGCAGCCAACGCCATTACATCAATCTGTCTTGCCATTGAGCCCGATGCAGAAGCAGTTTGCACGAGTGCCGGTCGGCCGCTACTTGAGTTTCGTCTACCGAATTGAAGTTGAAGTCTTCTAAAGCTAAAGGATCCTTTTTTCTTGCACTAACTGATGTCAGAAAAAGTTAATAATTGTCTCGCCTGTGGAAAGCAAACACACCGAGACTTTAATTTTTACAGCATCACTTGTTTACGCCCAGACCACGATGTCCCCCGTTGTCACTTCTGTGCTTTGTTCAATGCCAGAACTATCCATCATCTGGCCCTTATTGTAGCTAGATATTTTTGCTTACAGTTCTTGAATTCTGATATGGCTTCAATAAGCCATCTGACAGCAGATCTTCTGAAAAAAGTAAAGATAAAGACAGAGACAGACCGCACAGGTCCAAACCTACCGATGACGCATCCGTTAAGCTAGATGTCAGTTCTCCGGTCCACAGTGCAGTGCTTTCGTAGTCCCTCATGCCCACTTCTTTGGATTTGCAGGCCGCTACTAAGACCCTTTTGGAGTCGGAGTCTGGTATGCCGCAAAACTGTTCTTCGACTATGGATCCTGCAGTCGTCTCTGCCTTGGATGGGTCCGGAGCCTTTAAGCAGGCACCGGCTTCCAAGGAAGTCCTTTGCACTACCGATTCTCAACACAAACTGACGTCTTCTTTCATGACTACACTACCATTTTTTCGAAAACGACTGAGTTTCTAAGGCACAGGGTACGAACCACACCCAAGAAACCGACAACCCAATCTCGGGCACCTGCTTCCTTGCTTCAGTCTCAAAGGCTTAAAATGTTGGAAGATCTTATCATGCTGATCAGGGGAAGCCAAGCCTACCCCCTCCAAAAGGAAGAGAGATCTGTCCCCTGTAGTTTTGTCTGAACAAGAGTCAGATGACTCTGATGCATCTGAATATGAAGACATGCAACCCGTCTACTTATGAGGATTCTGATGCAGAGGATTCCATCCCTTCAGCCTCTCCCCCAGAGGATTTTTCCTTTTGGGAAGTCTTTCATACCTTAAGGGAGCATTTCCAATGGGAGAGTCAAGATTACCCTCAGAAAGAGACTCTGGAGAATTCTTAGATCTTCCACAGCACAGACCCTTGGCCACCCCCCCGGATGTTGTGGAGGATGTTTTCCTCGAATCCAGCTCAACTCCTGATACCCTCCCTCCTGCACCCATAAAACCAGACAGGCACTTTAGAGTCCCTGACTCTCACAAATTTATTTTTAAAAATTCAACTGCTGACCCTGAGGTAATTTCTCAATGGCCTAAAGGGATTAAAGCAACCTCTGCTAAGAATCTCACCCCTCAGATAGGGATTCCTGAGCACTAGACAGATAGGGTAAAAAAGTATACACCTCAGTTACTCTTGCTGTCAGGGCACTAAATTGTCAGTTCCATATGCTAAAATTTCAGCAACATAACCTGGAACTCCTCAAAAAAAAATGTCTTCCTTTCCTGCTTGTGCAGAATCTAAAGAGTTACAAGAGTTAATGCATTCTGCAAGTCAAGTAACTAAACACACCTTGCACTGTGGTTTTGACACCCTAGAAGCTTATTGCAGGGCAGCAGTCACTGGATCTGTCATTAGAAGGCATGCATGGCTTAAGGATCGGCCCCTGCCAGTCCATGCCAAATCTAAATTGTTGGATGCCCCCTTACACAAAGACAACTTATTTGGCACTAAGGCAGAAAAGGTATTAAAAAAGATGGGAGAAAAAACAAAATCTATGTAGACAGTTAATGATTTCTTACAGGTTCAGCAGGCATTGTCCCAGCAAGCACTGGTCATTTCCTGCTCCCAATAAGCCAGTCCAGCCCAGGCCCTGGGGAACCAGACCCCCCCCAGACAGCAGCCACAGGGAATGCAGAGCTCTAAGCAGTGGACTACCTCCACGTCAAAACCAGGGAGTTCTTAGCCACCTCCTTATGGTAAGAAGTCACAATGACTGACCTCCCCCACCCTCTGCCCACCTTCACTTGCCCCTAGGAGGAAAACTCTCCTTTCACGCAAACACCTGGGCCACCATTACCAACTACCACTGGGTTCTCAACATAGTGTCTCAGGGATACAAATTTTCCTTCCATACCCTTCCAACCCCAAAAGGGTACCCAGATCTACCTCCAAACCAGTGGGGAGAGGCTCAAAAGCAAATCCTTTCCATGCTTTCTATGAGAGCAGTAGAGCACGTTCCTGCAGAACAGTTAGGCCAAGGTTGCTACTCCAGACTTTTTCTGGTGCCCAGAAAAGAGGGCACCTGGTGCCCCATCCTCGATCTATTCATTCTAAACACCTTCCTGGTGATTCCAAAATGCTCACCCTCCAGCAGCTGCTGCCCATGCTTTCCAAGGAAGCTTGGCTAGCCACCCTAGTTCTAATAGAGTCCTACAGTCTTTGGGCTTCATGGCATCTTGCATTCTGCTAATTCCATATGCAAGACTGCATATGAGGAAGCTACAATGGTACCTAAAAAGTGTTTGGACTCAACACTGCTACAGCCTGAAAACAATAATACCTTTTATTCCCTGCCTGCAACAGGAGTTTCAATGGTGGGCACTGGCCTGTCACCACAACAAGGGACAGCCTTTCACTTTACCCACAGCCAGGCAGATGCTAACAGATGCTTCGGATTATGCCCGGGGGCACACATGGCAGGAAAATGTATTTGGGGCACGTGGCCCACAGACCAAATGCATCTTGTACAGAATGCCCTGACAGCCTTCAAGGATCTACTGCATCCAGGACAACTACTACTAAAGACGGACAATACTACAGTTATGTGGGACATAAACAAGCAAGGGGGCACACATTCCTACCCCCTCTGCAGGCAAGCCATGACTTTGTGGAACACAGCACTGACCTATCAAGTACGTCTGCAGGCACAATTCCTACCAGGAAAGAAAAATACTCTTGCAGATGAACTAAGCAGAAACCTCATGGACCCTCACGAGTGGAAACTAAATCCACAGGTCTTCAGCATGATAACAAGGAAATGGGGATGCCCAGACATAGATCTCTCTGCCTCCCCTCACAACTGCCAACTACAGAGATTCTGCACAAGGACTTATCACTCACAAGCATGGAAAGTGGATGCTCTATCTTTCAGCTGGAAAACCCTGACAGTTTGCCTTTCCACCACTGCCTCTCCTCCCCAAGGTGCTCCTAAAGGTCAGACAAGAGAAGCCAAAAATTATTCTGATTGCCCCAGATTGGCCACGCCAGCACTGGTACCCAATCCTAAAGAGCTGGTCTCAAGGCCCAGCCTGGACCTTACCTCTATAATTCCTCATCATCTGACTCAGCAAAACAATCGGATCCTGCACAGCCATCTCAGAACCTTAAATCTGGCTGCATGGCAGGTAATATAGCCACTCAGAACACACCTCTCTAAAGCTGTTATGGATGTCATTTTGGAAGCCAGGAGGCCCAGCACCAGGAAATCTTATGCAGAAAAATGGAAGAGATTCTGTGCTTGGAACCAGGCACAAGGTCTTGAACCACTTGTTCCAAATATTCCTCAGATTTTACAATATCTATCTGAGATGCTGGACAAAGGCCTATCCTTCTCATCAATTAAGATCCATGCCTCTGCCATTTCAGCTCATTACAATGCGGGACCTCCTATTTTCTCTCATCCACTGCTAAAATAGTACCTCAGAGGGGCAAAAAATATAAGACCCCCAAGGAGAGCACCGATTCCTGCATGGGACCTCAACTTTGTCTTAGAAAAGCTCACACTACCTCCTTTTGAGCCTGCCAATACAGCTGACATAAAATTCTTATCATGGAAAACTGCTCTGCTCCTAACAATAACTTCAGCAAGAAGAGTCTCAGAGATACAGGCATTAATGGCAGTGGAACCTTTTATCATTTTTCATCCAGACAGGGTTTCTCTAAGGGCAAACCCGACATTTATGCCAAAGGTAGTATCTAGTGTGTCTCTTAAACAAACCATTCATCTGCCAACATTTTATCCAAACCCCCAGAATAAAGGGGAGAGACTACTGCACTCTTTGGACATACACAGGCAGCTATGCTTCTACTTGGACAAAACAAAAGCTTTCAGAAAAACTGAGCAGCTGTTTGTAGCATATGCTGCAGGATCACAAGGAAAGGCTGTCTCTTAGCAGACTATTTCAAAATGGATAGGACACTGTATTTGTTTCTGTTATGCACAGCATGGCAAGTCAGTGCCTAAGAATATTAGGCCACGTTCTACCAGGGCAGCAGAGGAGTACCAACCAAGGGAATTTTGAAGGCTGCAGCTTGGAGTTCTGTGCACACTTTTACCAAGCATTATCACTTACTTCTTTACTCTAAATCCAAAGCAGGCTTTGCCACTGCAGTTCTGCAGGGCCTCATAGCCACTCCTAATCCTATTTAGACCCAGCCGCCCTTCCTCAGCTTTGGGATTCAACCCAAGTGTAATGACTGCAACAGTGAAACACGAACATAGTACAGTTGTGTACCTACCATAATTGTAGATGTTCGAGTGTATTCACTGTTGCAGTCCAGTTTACCCACTCTCCATCCCCCTTTCTTTGCTGGGACTTATCTATACTTCTCTATCGCATACAACCTATGTGGTGTATTTGCTTGTAGATGAAGGTATTGTGGTTATTTTACTGTATGTTTTTTATAAGCAATATGTATTGCCTACCTTCTTGGGGGCACTTGACATCTGGGGCAAGAAAAACTGAAGAAAATGGCGTTGGCTGCATCTTATATACCCCTGGCGCACTGACGTCAGGGAAGAGGTGACAGCAACCGATGCTGGACCAGGACTTTGGAATTCAGGCCGACTGAGGGTAGCCTGCCAGCAGGATAACCTAAGTGTAATGACTGCAAAAGTGAATACACTCGAAGATCTACATTTATGGTAGGTACACAACTGTACTTTTCTCCATCCCAGGACCAGGTATTTCTGGGATGTAGGCTACAAGCAGACCTTATGAATGTCTCCTATCCCCATTTAGAAGGCTCAGGAACTAGTTTCCTTTTTCCAAAGCCTCATCCCGCTGACTCACATCATGGTCAGGACCTCTTTCAGAATCCTGAGCTTCATGGTATCCACCATCCCAATGCTTCCTCTGGAAAAACTACGAGGGAACTACAAGAGTTCCAGATGTTCATCGTGTTACCCTGCTGCAGTCATCACACCCAGGTTATCCTGCCGTCAGGCGGTCCCGCAGTCGGCCCGAATTCCAAAGTCTTGGTCAGGCGTCGGTTGCTGTCGCTTCTTTCCTGACGTCAGTGCGTCAGGTGTATATAAGAGGCATCCAACGCCAATTTCTTCCGTCTTTCTTGCCGCGCGGTGCCAAAAGCAGTTCGCGAGCACCGGTTGGTCGACTCCTGAGATTTTCGATTTGAATTTCAGTCTGAAGTTTTCAATAAAGCTAAGTACCCCGTTGGGGAACATTTTCTTGCCTCAGTCCGATGTCAGAAAAAGTTAACAATTGCATTTCTTGTGGGAAGCAAATACCTCATAAGGACTGCCATTCCTATTGTATTCCTTGCCTAGGCGCAGACCACGACATCGCAGGTTGTCGGTTTTGCGCTAGGTTTAATAAACGAACTATCAAACGCCATTTTGACTTCGCACGGCATTTCTTTGGTAGGAAATTTAATTATATCATACCATCGGAGCAGCCGACGACCGCCATACATAAAAAACACAAGGATAAGGACAGGCAGCCTAGGAACAAGCCGGACTCCGAGGCCTCAGCTGGGCCTGTCGCCGGTTTTCCGGTTTTCAGTGAGACGCCTACACAACCCCTGGTGACCACAGAACTGGAACCCCAGACAGCTGCGGATTCCCAATTGGAGCCTACTAGGCCGACACAGCTATCTACCGGAGCAGAAGTAGACACCAGTGCAGAGGAAACACCTTCGGTTGCAGAAGGTGTCTTCAGACCGACTACACTCACCATTAAATCTTATGCTAAGCTTAAAACTTCTTTAAAACCTAAGAAAACTGTACATCAGTCTACAGTTCAAGGCCCCATGCCTAAGAAACAGATGCTTAAGATGGCTGAAGATTTGATTACCCTTATCAGAGGTTCCCATCCCCCTCCTGATAAAAGAACAAGACAAGAGGAGGATTATGCATCCTCTGACCAGGATTCACTCTCCTCAGATTCCTCTGAGGAACAGGATTACACTTTTCCACCTTATGAAGACTCTGATGCTGAAGATTCTGTTCCCTCAGCATCTCCCCCGGAAGACTACTCCTTTGGGGAAACTTTACATACTATGAGGGAACATTTCCACTGGGAACACCAGGATTACTCAGATTCTAAGAAAAGGCTCCGAGAGTTCCTTTTACTACCCCAGCACAGACCTCTTGCTATCCCTCCTGTTTTAGATATTGTGGATGATGTTTACTTGGAGTCTAGTTTAAACCAGATTCTCTACCACCTGCTCCAGCCAAACCAGACAGATACTACAGAGTACCTGACTCACACAAATTCCTTTATAAAAGCCCTGTAGCTGACCCAGAAAAATTTCCCAGGGTCCTAAGGGAGCAAAAGCTCCTATGGCTAAAAATACTGTGCCCTGTGAAAGGGATTCCAGAGCCCTAGATAGATGGGGAAAGAAAATATACACTTCATCAACTCTGGCTATGAGAGCATTAAATTGCCAGTTTCACATGTTGAAATATCAATTCCTAATGTCTCAGTTAAAACAAAAAATGAGCACACATTCAGAACAGTCTGAATTCAAGGAAATGCAGGATCTGTTGCATGCAGCTGAACAGGGGGGCAAACATACTTTACGATGCGGATTTGATTAATTGGAAGCTTCCTGTAGAGCAGCTGTTACTGGCTCTGTCATATGTAGACATGCTTGGTTAAAAGAACAAAAACCCTCCCTGACCGTGTTAAAGCAAAATTATTGGATGCACCTTTACAGCAGGATGTATTATTTGGTGTCAAAGCAGAAGTTTTAAAGAAAATGGAGGATAATGCAAAGTCTATGCAAACGGTCAAGGATTTTTTGAAGGTACAACCCCCTCGTTTCAGCAGAAATTGGCCAACAAAAAAAATGGTCCTTTCCAGCTTCAGACAGATCACAGAGGGGCAAATACAGATGCCCAAGGGGCAGAGGTCAATCACAGGGCTCTTACAAACCTTGCCAATGGGGTTCTGCTACCCAGAAAAGAGGAGAAGGCCCCAAGCTAGCAGAAGACAAACACAATGACTGTATCCTCAAACTACCAAGCAAATCTCCCCTGGCAACTCCCTTGGGAGGAAAACTAACATTTTTTGCAGACAACTGGCACATCATTACAAAAGACAAATGGGTTCTAAACACTGTCTCTCAAGGATACAGATTCCACTTTCATCCCTTACCAAGGATCAAAGGAATGCCAAACCTGCCACCAAATCAATGGGCAGAGGCACAAAAACAAATTACAACTCTCATGGACATGAGAGCCATTCAGCAGGTACCTACACAGGAGCAAGGACAAGGATTTTACTCAAGACTCTTCCTAGTCCCAAGAAAGGACAAAGCATGGAGACCCATTCTGGATCTTTCAATTCTGAACACCTATCTGCAAGTACCAAAAATCAAGATGCTAACACTACAGCAGCTTCTTCCCATGCTGGGCAAGAATGTTTGGCTAGTCACTTTGGACCTCAAGGAGGCATACCTGCATGTCCCTATCAGACAGAATTGCAGAAGATACCTCAGCTTCATTGCAGGTTCAACACATTATCAATTCTCTGCACTACCCTTTGGCTTATCTACTGCGCCCAGGGTCTTCACAAAATGCCTGGCACCAGTAATTGCATACTGCAGACAAAGAGGAATTCAAATATACCCATACCTGGACAACTGCCTTATTCAAGCAGAAAGCAAGGACATTCTTTTAAAGCATCTGGCATTTGTCAAACACCTAAGTTGCCTAGGGTACACAGTAAACGAAAAGAAATCAAAACTAGTGCCCTCACAAAACATAATATTCCTGGGTGCCAGCTTGAATACAACGGCCCAGATGGCTTATCTCACACCAGACAAACAACGACAGCTGATATAATATTTCAAAATAATGGTAGCAAAGACCCAACTCCCTGCAAGAAAAATTCTGCAGGCCTTGGGATTCATGGCATCTTGCATACTACTAATACCATTTGCAAAACTGCATATGAAGAAATTACAATGGTACCTGAAAAGTGTATGGACTCATCACAGCCACAGCTTGGAAACAATGATACCACTCATTCCCTGCCTTCAACAGGAGTTTCTATGGTGGGCACAGGCATGTCACCTCAACAAGGGTCAGCCTTTCACCTTGCCCACAGCCAGGCAAACTATAACAACAGATGCATCGGACTATGCCTGGGGAGCACACATGGCAGGGCAGTGCATTCAGAGCAAATGGACTTCAGATCAGAGGCATCTGCGTATCAATCAAAAAGAAATGCTAGCAGTACAGAATGCACTAACAGCTTTCAAGGACCTTCTACACCCAGGACAACTATTAATAAAGACGGACAATGCCACAGTAATGTGGTACATAAACAAGCAAGGGGGCACACATTCCTACTCCCTATACAGGCAAGCAATGACCTTGTGGAACACTGCACTGTCTTACCAGGTTCAATTACAAGCACAATTCCTGCCAGGAAAGAAAAACACATTGGCAGACGACCTAAGCAGAAACATCATGGATCCACACAAATGGAAACTAGATCCCCAAGCATTTACAATGATAGCTCAAAAATGGGGATGCCCAGGCATAGATCTCTTTGCAAGCCCCCACAACCACCAACTTCAAAAATTTTGCACAAGGACCTCTTGGAAAGTGGACGCCCTCTCATTCAGTTGGAAAACATTCAGTGTATGCCTTCCATCCACTGCCTCTTCTAGCAAAGGTACTGCTGAAAGTCAGATTAGAGAGGCCACAAATGATACTCATTGCACCAGACTTGGCCACACCAGCATTGGTATCCAGTTCTAAGGAACATGGCCCACCATGGATTTTACCACAAATTCCTCACCTGCTCACCTGCTCACCCAGCGAGACAATCCGATTCTACACAGCCAGCTCAAGACTTTAAACCTGGCTGCATGGCAAATTACCTAAACAACCAGCCCACACCTCTATCCAAAGCTGTTATGGATGTCATTCTGGAGGCCAGAAGACCCAGCACCAGGAAAACCTATTCAGACAATTGGAAAAGATTTTGCGCCTGGAACCAGGCTAAAGGCCAAAATCCCCTTGATCCAAACATTCCTCAGATTCTACAATGTTTAACTGAGATGTTGCACAAAGGACTTTCCTTTTCATCTATTAAGATCCACGCCTCAGCAATTTCAGCTCATTACAGCACGGATCCTCCTTTATTTTCACATCCACTCCTAAGACAGTACCTCAGAGGAGCTAAGAACATAAGGAGAGCACCAACACCTACTTGGGATCTCAACTTTGTTCTGGAAAAGCTTACACTGCCGCCCTTTGAACCAGCTTTTTCAGCTGATTTAAAATTTCTTTCATGGAAAACTGCCCTGCTACTAGCAATAACTTCAGCTAGAAGAGTCTCAGAGCTACAGGCACTAATGGCAGTGGAGCCTTTCCTCATTTTTCATCAAGACAGAGTCTCTCTACGAACTAACCCTTCCTTTATGCCAAAGGTGGTATCCAGTGTGGCCCTAAATCAAACCATTCATTTGCCCACCTTTTTCCCCATTCCCCAGAACAAAGGAGAAAGACTCCTGCACTCTTTGGACATTCGCAGGCAATTACGTTACTACTGGGATAAAATGAAGGCTTTCAGAAAATCCGACCAGCTCTTTGTAGCCTATGCTGCAGGATCACAAGGAAAAGCTATATCAAAACAGACCATTTCAAAATGGATAGGACATTGCATACGTTTCTGCTACACGCATCACGAGAAACCGGTACCTGCTAACATTAGGTCCCACTCCACCAGGGCTACAGCTACATCTGCAGCCTTTCTCAGGGGGGTGCCAACCAAGGATATTCTGGAAGCTGCAACTTGGAGTTCAGTACACACCTTCACCAAACACTATCACTTACCTCTATATTCTAAGTCTAGAGCTGGTTTTGCCACTGCAGTTTTGCAGGGCCTACTAGCTTCTTCTAACCCTGTTTAACTCCACCACCCATCCTTAGCTTTGGGATTCAACCCAAGTGTGATGACTGCAGCAGGGTAACACGATGAGCATAGTACAGTTTTGTACCTACCATAAATGTAGATGTTCGAGTGTTCACTCTGCTGCAGTCCAGGTTACCCTCCCTCCATCCCCTCTGAACTAGCTGGACTTATCTATACCACTCTATCCTATACAACCTCTGTGGTGTATTTGCTTGTGCCTGAAGGTATTGTTTTATTTTTATATATACTTTTTTATGTATATATTGCCTACCTATTGGGGGCACCTGACATCTGGGGCAAGAGAAACTGAAGAAAATGGCGCCGGATGCCTCTTGTATACCCCTGGCGCACTGACGTCAGGGAAGAAGCGACAGCAACCGACGCCGGACCAAGAATTTGGAACTCAGGCTGACTGCGGGACCGCCTGACGGCAGGATAACCCAAGTGTGATGACTGCAGCAAGGCGGACACTTGAACATCTACATTTATGGTAGGTACAAAACTGTACTTTTTTTATATTGCTTGTTAATTTTTTTTTTTTTTTGTAGAATTCATATTTTAGGGGTAGTAAGTGGTGCTTTTCAGAAATTAGTGTGATCCCCCCCCCCCCCCAAGTCACCTTTTTAACTGGTAGTGTATTACCAACTCTTATTCAGGCTCCTGTACCAGTCTTTGAGGGTTCCTTCGCAGCTGAAACTGTGGAGCAGTTACAGGTCTTCTGGGGGGGGTCTTCCTTGCCCATGCACAAAAAGGTAAAGTTTTCAGGAAGTGTCTGTGTGTGTCTGTGTGTGTCTGTGTGTGTGTCTGTGTGTGTGTCTGTGTGTCTGTGTGTGTGTGTCTGTGTGTGTGTGTGTCTGTGTGTGTGTGTGTCTGTGTGTGTGTGTCTGTGTGTGTGTGTCTGTGTGTGTGTGTCTGTGTGTGTGTGTCTGTGTGTGTGTGCCTGTGTGTGTGTGTGCGTCTGTGTGTGTGTGCGTCTGTGTGTGTGCGTCTGTGTGTGTGTGCGTCTGTGTGTGTGTGCGTCTGTCTGTGTGCGCCTGTGTCTGTGTGTGCCTGTGTCTGTGTGTGTGTGTGTCTGTGTCTGTCCCTGGACTACTTAAAGTTTTCCCCTAGATACCTGTGATGTACCAACTACAAGCCCCTAAGGAACGGGGGATATACATGTTAGCTGAAGCTATAGGGCTGTAGGATTACCCTGCCCCCCCCCCAAGTTGGCAATTGAGAACCACTGTTGTTGGTCTTGGAGGAAGGGGCAGGTGAAGATCTGTCTCATAGATGGGACAAGGAGCCTGAGCTTGGGTATACTGTGCCTGTTTAGGTTGTTCCTTTTTCAGGGAGTTTCCCAGGAAAAGTTAAAAAAATCCTTTTCTATTTCAGATGACGGGATATTTGCTGTATAATTGATTTCTGCTTTTACTTTTCCTAATTTATCTTCAAGAAAGAAAGTTGTCCCTTCGCTTTGACTCTTGATTTTCCGTCAGAAGAGCAGCTATTAGAGGGAGAATGTTTTGCTTCAGGTATTTGTTCACAAGCTGAAGATTCTGATTCTGAGGAAGGTGCTGCTTCCAATTTCTATCCGGAAGATAAATCTTTTTTTCTGAAATTTTATCTAAAATGAAAAATGTTTTCCAGTGTTTCCAAGCAAATGTATTGAGATTTGTTGCAGCTTGGATATTCCACAACCTGAATCTATCCTTCCTGTTTTATCTGCTTTATAGAAAGTTTTCCTCACAGCTTGTACTTTACCTGACAGCCAACCTCCTTCCCATAGGAAGTCTGATATATACAGGGTTCCACAGACTCACAAATACTTGTTTTCTAACCCTAAAGCAGACAGCAATTTCTGTATCCAAAATTGCTTTTGCTAGACAAATGGCTAATGCTAATCCCATTCCATCTGGCTTGTGACAACGTTTAACCTTGCAAAGTTTTGAATGAGAAGACAAGTTGAAAGTTTTTGCTTTTGCCTTTTGAGAATATGAAAAACTTAACTGGTAACATTCCCTGTTCTGAGATGAAAAATAAATTCTTTGAATACCTCTTTTATAACTGTTTGTCATGTAATTAAACATGCTTTAAAGTGTTCTTATGACGCCGCTGAGTGCTTACACTGTCTCCAGTGCTACTGATTCTGGGACAGTCATGCAAATATTTACTTTGTTACATTCTCAAAATCTTCCTGAAGGTGTTAAAACTGAAATTTTAAATTCACCCTAGACAAATAATCTTTTTTTGGCCTTTTTGCAGCTAAGGTGCTTAGGTTTGACAGGGAAAAACAGATTCAAGGTGTGACGCACATCTTCCAACCTTCCTTTTTTATGTCACATAAAAAATTCCCTTTCACTTCTGCTGCCTTTTTCAAAAAGCAATATAGGCAGCAGTCTGCCAACAGAGGATTTTAAAACGCAATGACAAGGAGGCTCCAAATAGAAAGGAAATCCCTGAAAATCAGAATGACTATTTGCCTGTTCAGGCTCCCATATGCTCACTTTACGGTCTCTCTTTCTCTCTTGAGTCTACATATTCCTTTAAGGCACCAGGTTGTTTCAGACAAGTGGGTTCTGAAAGTCAGTCAACCGGGTACACTTGGAATGGTAGTCTCACCTTCCTTTCCAGAGGATGATCCTTTTGACAGAGTAGTTTTCCTGGAATGTCTGTTAGATTCTGCCTTAGGAATAGCCTTCCTTCTCCAGGCAATATATGAGGATGTTCCAAAAGTTCTTCCTGAGTTTTTCCATTCAAAACCAGGTGTCTGTCTATGAATTTCTCAGGATTCTAGGATGCATTAATTCTATGATTCTTTATGATTCCCTTGGACAGACTTCACATGAGGGAAATGCAGTGGTTACATAGTCATTCTGGATTCAACATCTGCACCCTTTGTCTCTTCAGATCCCAGTTCTGGGATTTGCAAGAAGAGGAGGTTCTGTAATGGGTAGGCAAGTTCTAGTGGAATCCAAGTCTCCCTTCTGCTTCCTCTTCAGTCGGTCACAACAGATGCTTCAGACCTGGTGTAGGGAGTGGTGTCAAAAGGATTGTTGTTGTGTCTTTTGGCTTTTCCCGGTTAGGGGTCGCCACAGCGGAACTCCGGTCAGCTAATAATTGGCAGTAGATTTTTACGTGCTGAGTTGCTGGCCCTGACACACCACCTTCAACGAAGGTACGCACATTTATGCATGTCTCCACACAGAAAACGTTCTAGCTGAGAATCGAACAGGGCGTCTTACTGTGAGGCGACAGCGCTCCCATAACACCACAAAAGGATGAAAGTAGAAAATCTGGGTAATAAACAGTACAGACAAACGTGCACATGTGGCAAAGAGATGATGAGAATAATTACTGCTCTGAAACCCTAATTCATCTTTGGTCTCCAGGACCTCTGCACATTTTCAGACAACACTACAGAAATGTGGTACATAAACAGGGTGGTACCAGATCTTACCCCCTTTGCAGACTTGCTGTGGTGGAATGGGTAGTAGCACTCTGCTTAGTTTGATTTTTCAAGCTTCATGCATTCTGTCAGAACAAAACTTAGCAGACAAGCTAATCAGTACAAAGACTGATACAAATGGAAATTGCACCCTGGGACAGTGTAAGAATTGATCAAGTTGTAAGGACCACCTCAAGTAGGGCTGTTTATCTCCTCCCAGAACACAGAGTTGCAGAAATTCTGCTCCAGGATTCCTTGCAAATAGGCCTAGGAAGCAGGTGCTTTTTCATTTTCTTGGACAGAAATTTTCATTTATACTACACCCTTTCTAATGATGTCCACAGTTGTAATAAAAGTTCAGAATTACTCCCCAAAGATGGTGGTGGTCACTCCCTTTTAGCCCAGGCAACAGTTGATGTTCTTCCGTATCACTGTTGCAGTATTGTTTACATAAGGGATCTCTTGCTAAGGATAGCCAAACGTCTTGCCAGTATACCGAACGTTTAGATCATATAGTTGCTGTGCCTCACACATATGCTCCCCCTCATAAGGCTTAGGGCATAAAGGTGACGTTTGGACGCAAGCACTTAGAACAACTTTGCTGTCATTCTGAACGTCGTTACAGATCATTAGTCCGAACACCGTTTTGCAATGCTGGTTACCAAACTGTCTTTAGATAGATGCCCCATTAAGAGTTTCTTCTATACCTTTTTTCATTATTTTAATGCACCTGTGTTCATGTCATTTCATTATTTTAATGCACCTGTGTTCATGTCGTCCAAGAAGGGAAAATGTCAGTGTGGGAGGCAGATACCCCGTAATGACTATCAAGGCCAGCATGTTTTTTGCGTAGGCACTTCCCAAGACAATGTACAGTGCTCCCTCTGTTAAGTGTTTGTCCCTAAGACTTTACATAGTCGCTTATCTTCCTTATCCATATACCTTAAGAACTAATGACTTATGCTGTTAGCTCATTGTGCTGTGGTGGAGTCCTCCTATCCTGAGGGTCAGCCATGTGCTAAGAAGGCCAAAAAGGCTAGACCTGATCCCGTTGCTATCCAGCCTGTCACAGTTATCTTTCTAGAAGCTAGTGAAAGCCTTGAAGATCATCCAGTGCTTGCCTTGGATTCCTCTACCATGACCCTGTTGGAGGCCGGCATAGATCTGAGTTGAATATTTCCAAAGGACAGAGGGAAATTCCTCACATTTTAGTGAAGGAAGAGGTTCTTACTACAATTATCGACTCCTACCCCAAGGGTCTGAACCACTTGAGAGTCCTTCAGGCAGACGTCCCGCTCAAGAAAATGCAAAAACGAAACATGTTATCCCTGTTAAAGATCCCCAATGTGAATGGCAAGATTTTACTTTGGGTCTGTTCAAAGCTTTGGCCATGAAGGCATCCTCAAAGTGTCAGTCCTTGCTCCTCCCTTCCACTCCTGTTAACAGGTCTAGGGAATTCGATTCCTGAGATGAGGACTTGAACTCTGGGGAGGAATCCCTAGCTTACTCCTCTCACATTACTTCCCCTCTTTACTGTGGTTCAGAGGAAGAGGATTATGTGAGCACGGACTCCTCCTTGGAAGAATTATTCATTGGGGATACTATTGTTCATATGATGGAATACTTCAAATGAGATTGCTCCCAGGTCTCTGACGTCCAAAAAAGGTATTCTGAGCTTTTACAAATGTCAGCTGTTCCTCCTGTTTTGGCTCCATTTTGGACACCTTTTCTGCTCCCTCTGTGACTGTTGAGTTTCAGCCTTTGACTCCATAGAAACTTGACAGGTTCTGCAGGGTGCCTGAGGATTGCAAATTTTTGTGCAAGTGCCCTTCTGCTGATCCTTCAGTTTTCTCTGATAAGCGTTCTAAGCTTTTGCCATTCATTAAGCTCCTTCCTTTGGATAAGGACAGTTAAGCTATGGAAACCTTGGGTAGAAAAGTGTACATTGCTGCCACCTTGTCTTTTAGGGCAATTAATTACCAAACCCACATGACTAGGTATGTTTTTACTCTTCTTTCCCAGGTAGCTTCTGTGGTCCCTGACCTTCCTGATTCTGATGGCTCTGCTTGGGTACACTTCCCAGGTCATACGTCACTCTACAAAATGCAGCTGATACCTCTTCCAGGGCTGCTGCTCTTAGTTCTGTAATGAGGTGTTGCTGTTGGCTACATTTGCAAGCATTCCCTGATGATGATAAAGCCACATTTTTGGATGTCCCTCTGGATAACAAAAATTGTTTTGGTATAGCTGCTGCTGACTTGTTTAAGTCCCTCCAGGATAAAGATAAGACCTTGCAGGAACTCAACCATATTTGTGTCGCCCCTATTTTCAAATTACAGAGGAATTCCCCTTCTAACTCCTCCATTGACTGTAGGCAGACTCCACCACTTCAATGGGTAAGAAGGGGGTCTAGGTGTATTCCCCTGCTAAATCCACTCTGACTCCATCTCAAGGGCCTTCTTTTCTTGACAGGCCTGTCTCCATTTGACATTTGGCCTCATTTTCCCGTTGGCCAGGTCCCCCTGTCTCTCCACCTTTTGCTTTCCCTTCCAAATTGGCATCAGATCACCCTGGTCTCCTGGATGCTTTCTGTCATTCGTCAGGGGTATGTCATGGTTTGGAAATCACTTCCTTCACCTTTTCAGGCATTCCACAAGCCCCTCATTTCCCAGAGGTTTTGCAGTCCCTTTTCAGTCAGGGCACCATTCAGCCTGTTCCACCCTCCCAAGTGGGAAAGGTGTTTTACTCCAGAATGTTTTTGTTTCCTTGAAGGTGGGCACCTGGAGACCAATTCTGGATCTCTCTCTGCTCAACACTTTTCTCAAAGTCCCTTCTTTCTGAATCCTGTCTCTTAGACCTTGTTTCTTGTTATTCTTCCCCAGGCCTTCTGGTTTCTCTGGACCTCAAGGTTGCATATCTTCACATCCTCATTCACCCACTGTTCAGGAAATGTTTGTTTTTTTTCTTGTTTCTTGTCATTTTCAGTTTCTGCTTTGCCCTTTGGCTTTTCTACTGCCCCAAGGTTATTCACCAAATGACTCACTTCTGTCATTCCTTTTTGTAGGTTTTAATGGATACAAATTTTCCCTCTATCTAGATGACTTGCTCATTCAGGCTCCATCTCCCAGCAGTCTGTTGCAGGATATCCACTTTACCACTTGTCTTTTGTTGCAAATTCAGGAGTTTATCATAAATCTCAAGAAATCAGTTCTGACACCTTCCCCAAATCATATTTTTCTTGGGTGCTAGCTTCAGACTATATCCCCACATTGGCTTCTCTTCCTCTTCCCAAGGTTTTTGTCTCTAACAAACTTTTTCCACTGTCTTCTTCCTCTGTCCTCTCTTGCGGCAAGGGGATTTCTCTGGGTTCTGAGGTTAATGACCTCCGCTATTTCCATGTTTCCTCTTGCAAGGCTTCGTATTAGAAAGCTACAGTGGATCTCAAATCAGTGTGGCTTCAACATTGCCACCCTCTGGAGTCCCCCTGTTCCTTTGCTTCCTTGTCCCAAACTCAAGCTTCAGTGGTGAATTTAGCAACTCTGTCTCACTCCAGGGCTTCCTTTGCCAATTCCTTTTCAGGAAATTTTCTCCGGTGGCTCTGACTTGGGGTGTATGGCTTCTTGTGGCCCTCTATAGGTCCAGGGTCTCTGGCCTCCTCATCAGAGGTCTGATCATATCAACATAAAAGAAATGAGAGCAATACTTCTGGCTCTGCAAGCTTTTCATTCCCTTTTCCACCCTCGCCTACTCAGTCTTCACAACAATGCCACCGTGATGTGGTTCGTCAACAAGCAGGAGGTACAAGGTCCTGTCTCCTTTGCAGATCAGCTTTTCAGGCATGGACTGTAGCTATTGGATATCAAATGACTCTTCAGGAGGTTTACATTCCCTTAGAGCACAGTCTAGTGGCAGACTCACTGAGCAGGTCCAGAACACAGGCTAACCAATGGATGTTTCACAGAGATGTCTTTCTGGACATTGTCCATTGGTGGGGTATTCCTCAAGTAGATCTTTCTGCCTCCTCTCTGAACAGACTTCCTTTTTTTCTGTTTTGGAGTACCAAATCCTCTGAATTTGAAAGTGGATGCCCTGTTTTTCCCTTGGGAGGAAATGTTTCTGTATGCCTTTCCCCAACTTCATCTGTTGCCACAAGTTCTGATCAAAATCAGGTAGGACTGCCCCAAAATTTTACTGATAAATCCCTTTGACTCTGACAGCATTTGTTCCCCCTTCTGCATCACTTGACTATGGACAATCAGCACAATTTACTTCACCGGGTGGATCTTTTCTAAGGATCTCTTATCCATCCTCACCTGCCTACTCTTCAAATGACACTGTGGGTGATAGGGTTTTGATTCCTTTTAGGCACCTCTTTTCTGGGGTCATGCTTTGGGTACTGCAGGAGGTCGGGCAACCCACTACCAGAAAATCATACATGTCCAAATGGAAAAGATTTTCTTTCTGGTCCCTCTGTCGTCATCAGGCTTCCCTATCAGTGGGGGTTCCTCTGGTTCTCTTATTTGTATGATCTGTTCCATTCTGGGTTGACATATTCTTCAGTTAAAGCTCATTTACAGCAGTTGCTGCTTATCTGCCATTGAATTCTCATTTGGCCTCTCAGTTTGAGGTCAAGCAATTTCTTAAAGGTGTGCTGTTCATGTCAGGCCTCCTAGGAAGCTTATTCTGCCTTCTTGGGACCTCAGTTCTGTGCTTGAAAAATTGATCCTTTTCAATCTGCTAGCTCAACTTCCTTGCAACACTGTACTTGGAAGACTGTTCTTCTTTTGGCTCTTATTTCAACCCAGAGTGTCTGAACTTCAGGCTCTTATGGCTATTTCTCCTTTTTAGTTTTTCACAGACTAGGTGTCTCGTCTAACTAATCCTTCTTTTGTGCTCAAGATGGTTAACGATTTGTCCCCAAATCAATCTATTTACCTTCCTTTTTTTCTTCTCCACAGTCCACCAGTGAGAAGGATCCTCACTTCTTGGATCTACATAGACAGTTCAGGTTTTTGGGTAAGACAAAGGCAATTCACAAGTCTGAGCAACTTTGTTTCTTTTCATCCTCGGACTTTGGGTTTAGCTGTTTCCAAGCAAACCATCTCATCCTAGATTTCTAAGACCATTTCTTTTTATTTTTCCTTTCATGGAAGATGTCTTTCTTCCTCTGTAAAGGCACATACTACTAGGGTACTTGCCTCCTCTGATGCCTTTTTCAAGGGTTTGTACATCAATTCCATCCTCTGTTGCTGCTTGGTCCTCTGTTCATACTTTCACTAAACATTATAAATCGGATATTGTTTCTAGGGCAGGTTTTGCCAAGGCTATTCTGCATGGGTTTGTGTAGAAGGCTGTTCTGTGCCTTCTTCCTTCAGCTTTCTTCTTAGCTCTTTTACTCTCCCTTATGTAGTGAATACTGCAACTGTGATATGGAAGGATATAGTACAGTTGTGTAAAATCCATAATAGATGTCCTTCTACTGTTATCAATTATCTACTGTTATGGTAAGATTTTACACAACTGTACTTTCATTCTTTTGAAACTGACCATGTGAAATTACTACAAGCTTCCCACAGACTGGATTTACTCAAAAAACGTAGGAGTTGTTTGATATTCCCGAACCTGAATATCTTTAATTGACTGTAGGTGATAATTGTTTGACACCTTTTAGGTACCTTTTTTTGAGGATATCCAGCAGGTAGTGAAGGAGGCTAAAAAGCTTATTACAAAAGCATATGTGCCATTCCTAGGACCAGGAGCTTTTTAAGGCCTAAATGCCTCTGATTTCTGATTATTTGTGCAAGTTATTGACCTCTGGCCTTTCTTACTCTATCAAAATTCTTCTGTCAGTCATTTCTGTTTGCTTGCCATTGGATACCCCGTTACTTCCTGTTCCCAAGTCGAGCAGTTTTTGAAGGGGGTTTTACATGTCTGCCTGTCTAGAAAACAGGTGCCGCCTTCTTGAAATCTGAATTTTGTGCTTGAGAAGCTTCCTTTTTTCTAATTGAACTAGCACATCAGGCTGATTTTGAGCTTTTTAACAATGAAGACTGTTTCACTCATTGCTCCGACTTCTGCTAGAACTTGTTCTTACATATTCTGCCAGAAGAGTGTCTGACTCAGCATCTCTTACTGTGAGTCAACCCTACCTCATTTTCCATAAGGACAGGGTTTTCTTGAGAAAGTACAGTTGTGTAAAATCTTACCATAGTAGTAGATATATTTGCCTTCACTGATGCATTAATTTTAACAGATGGGATTCCTTGCCATGGAAGCCTGAATGTCCAGCTAGCCTACCAAAGACTACTTTCTACTTTTAAAAGGTACACAGACCGCCCCCTAAATCCTCCTAGGGCATAAAGGTGATGTTTAGGCCTTCTGTAATCAGAATTGAATGCACCAGTAGGAACACAGTCCAAGTAACCCAAGAGGTAACCTGTGCGTCCAGGAAGGCAAAAGACTAGGGGGATGGAGTGGAGGGAGCAAATACTGCAGCAGTGAAGGCAAGGATGTTAATCGTTGTAAGATTTTACACAGCTGTAGTATGTCCTTATATTCACTGCTGCAGTATTCTTAACAGATGGGAGAGTGCCAAAGCTCAAGAGGAAACTTGGGAGGGGGAAGGTACAGAAGAGCCCCCTTAAAAGCCACGAAAAACAGCACTAGCAAAACCAGCCCTAGCTCTGGAAATACCATTCAACTTGTAGGGCTTGGTAAAGGTATGCACTTAAGTCCAGGTAGCTGCCTCAAGAATATAATTAGTATCTAACTAAGCCCTTGAAAAAGGCACCTGAGGAAGCCACAGTTCTAGTAGAATGAGCTTTAACTGAAGAAGGAAGGCTGTTGCCATGAAATGTGTAACAAGAGGAAATAGCCTTAGAAATCCAAGAAGAAATAGTCTGATTGGATACAGCAAGTCCCAAATATCTAGGATAAAAAGAAACAAATAACTGAGCATATTTTATAATAGCCTTAGCCTTATCCAAATAAACCCCTGAGTTGCCTATGCACGTCCAAAGTATGCAGCACCCTCTCGATGTCAAATTGCTGACAGGGGAAAGAAGTAGGCAGATTAATAGACTGATTAAGTGATAGCTCATTAACCACCTTACATATAAAAGAAGGGTTAGTGTGCAAGGATACCCTGTCCTCATGAAAGACCAAAAAAAGACAAGCCATAAGGGCTTATAATTCAGACACCCATTTGACAGAAGTAAGAGCTAGCAAAAGAAAAGTCTTCCAGGAACAATGTAGCAAGGAAACTGAAGCAGCAGACACAAAAGGAGCCTGAGTCAGCTTCTCCAAAACAAAATGAAGACCCCAGAGACGAGGAACAGGCTTCCTTGGAGGTCTAATATTAAGGACGCCTTTAAGAAATTGTTTAACCTGAAATCTAGAAGCTAAATTAGGAGAAGGCGGCAGACAAGCGGAGAGATAGCTGATGTGTGGGCCGTGATAGAAGAATAGGCCAAACCAGCATTGAGCAACTCACATAAATAAGAGTGAACCAACGGAACATCCATAGTAAGTGAGTCCAAGTTATGAGAGAGACACTAAATAGAAATCCTCTTTCATTTGGACAAGTAGGATTTCTTAGTAATAGGTTTCTTGGCCTCCTGCAGGACTTGCAGCACATCCTTAGTAAAAAAAAGGTATCTGTGAGGAATCAAAATCCTATTGCCCACAGTGTAACATGAAGCATGGACAGGTGGGAATCGAAGAGAGAGGTGGGAATGGATGAGAGATCCCTTGTGTTGTGTGTTTAGATCCATCCTGTGAGATAACTTGTGATGATTACCCCTGGCTCAATGCAGAAGTAAAGGGAACCAGTGCTGTTGTGGCCAAAAAGGAGTTGCCAACAAGAGTTTGTGAGCATCCTGTTGAATCTTGAACAGGACTTTCGGAATGGGAGGAAGGGGAGGGACTGCATAAAGAAGCGTCCCCTTCCAAGAAAATGCGAGACCATCTGCCTTCCATACCAGAGGACCTGGGACTCTGGCACAATACAGAGGAAGTTGTCTTTTCAGAGGGGAGGCAAAAGGATCCAATTGAGGAGTACCCCACTGGTGGATGTCCAGAAACTCATCCCTGTGAAGCATCCATTCATGGGACTGAATTACGGACCTGCTCAGAGTGTCTGCCACAGTGTTCTAACCGGAAAAGAGAGAAACTGCCTGAAGAGTTGCTTGATACTTGACAGCAGTATCCCATACCAGCAGTGCCAACCTGCAAAGAAGATAAGGTCTTATTCCTCTCTGTTTGTTGTTATACAACATCACTGTAGTATTGTTTGTGAACACCTTGAGAGGCCCTGTAGAGAAGAGAGTGAAAGGCCTGAAGAGCCAGCAGAAGAGCTCTCATCTATTTGACATTGATGTGCTCCTTCTGCTGATGAGGTGACCACACCCCTTGTACTTTTAGGAAGCCAAATATCACCCCCCATCCAATGTCTGAAGCCTATGTGAACAATTCCTGAAAGGAAAGAGGGGGCTGAAAAGGAATCCTTGGATTCCGAGACAACTGCTGAATCCACTAGTGAAGTCCCTGTCTGAGACGAGGAAGAAGAAGAACTACCATGTCTAGAGGGATGTGCATGTTGGAGCCACACTGACTTCAGAAAGCATTGAAACTTTCTCATGTGAAGGTTTGGCCAGAGGGAGCATTGGAGCGCTGGATGCCATGAAACCCAGAGCTCTCAGAAACTCCCTGGCAGTAATGGAAGCCAGAGGAGAAATAGTTTGAAAGAATTGAGTGTTAAGGCCTTTGCAGGGGGCAGGGATGCAAGCATTGGCACAGTCTGAATCCTGCAACCCAGAAAATCATGATCCTGAGAAGGGGTCAGAGTAGACTTTTGAAATTTATAGTGAAACCCAAGTTCTGAAGAATGGAAATGGCAAAATGAAGATTTTCCTAAATGGACTCTGGAGAGGATGCCTGAATCAACAGGTAGTCTAAGTAAGAAAAACTTGGATCCCTCGAAGCCTGCAAAAGGCAGTCACAGGAGCAAGGCTTTTGGTGAATGCCTGTGGGGCAGTAGAAAGGCCAAAGGGCAAAGCAGAGAACTGAAAGTGCCAGGAAGCAACAGAGAAATGCAGAAACTTCCTGAAAAGAGGATGGATCGGAATATGGAGATAAGCATCCTTGACATCCAGAGATACCATATAGGTCTGAGGGAGCAAGAGAGGAAACAAAATCTGAAGGGACAACATCTGAGAGGAAGGCACTTTTAGAAAAGTGTTTTGATGAGAGAGGTCTAGAATAGGTCTCCAGGTGCCCTCTTTTCTGGGCACTAGAAACAGTCTGGAGTAGAGCCCTTTCCCCTTTGGGACACAGGCACCTCTTGAATAGTATCCTGAGTCAAGAGATTTTGAAGAACCTCTGGGTGGAAAAAGGGAAGTTGTTCCCAAGGAGGCTGAGGGATGCCCATAAAAGGAGGATGGGATTTCCACACCATGATGTACCTCTGACGAACAATCAACAGAACCCAAGAAACCCGAGTGATCTGAAGCCAAACAGGAAGAGAGAGAAAGGCGAAGAGAGAGGAATGTGGATGGGAAGAAATGGAGAGTCATACAGCTCCTGATTTGTCCAGAAAAGAAAGCTGGAGTCCCTGAAAACTGAGAATCCTTAGCAGGAGGAGCCTGTTTGTCACTCTTTCTACCTTTAGTAGCAGGGCAGGATTGCTTACAAACAAAGGCAGGCTTACTGGGGTAGTTTCTCTGAAATTTAGGCAGAGGAGAAACAAACACATGTTTAAGTTCCTGCAAGGCCTTACCCTTATCCTGAAGGGACATTAACCAGTAGCAGCTTCCCCAAACAAGAGTTTAGAATCCAGAAGCGAATCCATCAACTTAGCTTTGATATCATGTAGATGTTGAAGCCTAAGCCAAGAATATCTCCTCACTGAACCAAAAGCAGCAGCCCTAGAAGAGGCATCTGCTGCATCATAACTACATTCAATAGAATGATGAATGACTTGAGAGGAAGTCCGTAGCCAGGAAACAACAGAAGTTTTACCCTCAAAGTCTGTAAAATCAGAAATAAGTTGACAGACCTGAGAAAGAAGAGCCAACACAAACCTAGACATATGGGGTCTGATAATTAATAGCTCTAAAAACTAGGGTAGCAGAAGTGTAAACCTTGTTACCCAACCTTTCCATAATTCTGCTGTCCCTGTAAGAAGGCAATAATGTGGGCGAAGGAAGCAATTGAGATGGCTTATCAGAGGCTACAGACATGATAGAGGGGTCAGCAGCAGGACATTTATATAGGAAAGAATTATCCTCAGTCACCCTAGAAAACCTGTCAGGTTTCTTGTGAGCAGGGGGCAGAGACTCAGGCACATGAGGGGGCACTGGAAAAAGCATCCAGCAAAGCAGCCAAAACAGGAGGAACAGTCGCAGGTTTAGGGGAGTCCGACTGCAGCAACTCATAGAACCTCTTGTGGATATCCAAGACCGAAGCACAATCTCACTTAAAAAAAAAAAAAAAATCTTCCTAGAGTTTGTGCCCCCAAGGGAGATTTCCTCAAAAGGAACATCTGGACTAATCATTTTTTCTTCTCTTACCCATAGTCTAAAGGAGAAGGAATCGGAGTAGAATAAGTCGGGGATTCATTATTGAATCTGACTTATCCTCAGAAGATTCCTGTTCTCTGGGCCTTTTAAGGGGAGTAAAGAACCAAGGAGGAGCAGGGAATGGAACCCCTTGAGGGGGCTATAAGGACATTAAAGCAGCAAACCCCTGAGTGAAGGCTGGCCACTCACTCTGTGGATCTCTAGGAACAGAAGAAACCTGGTTAATTCTTTGTTCCTTCTTTAAGGGAACATCCACTCCAGAAAACTGAGAAGGCTCAGACCCAGCACAGCAGTCAAGAAACTTAGTAGAAACTTTTTCCCCAACCAAAAACCTGAGGAACTCCCCTAGGCCCCTCGGAAAAAAATCAGCCATTGTTCCCCCTGAACGTTTGAGGTGGATGCCTGCAAAGCCAGTTCGGACATGCTGCCAGCTGGACCCTTATCAGCCTCCAACACAGTCGTGGCAGAGAAATCCAACAACACAACTGGGATAGGCTCCGAGTTTGTAATGACTTCGGGAGAACCACCTGGCAGAGGCTGGATAGTGGAAGGTTTCATTTGTACTTTTTGCACCTTTTTCCCTAACTGCTGACCCATGAGGCGCGAGATTCCTTCCATTGTATCTTTAGTGAGAAGCTTAAGACGTTGGTTCTCAATGTACAAGGAAAGGGAAGAAAGTTTATTGCTAAGGGTTTTTGAGATGAACACCTGACAAATAGAACAAGACGTATGGCCATGAGAAGCTCCTGGAAAAAAAAGACATTTATCATGGCAGTCTTTATGGGGAATCTGTTTCCCACACTGGCATTTACCCTTCCTGGATGAAATGAACCCCAAGGAGCAGAAAAAAGTAAGAAAAAACAAAATCCCCAATGGGGCACTTGTGCAGTAGAAGTCAGCAAACAGATGTGAGTAGTCACTGTTGAATGAAAATTTGTTCAACTGGCGGCAAAGAATTTCTGATTATTGTAGGCCTGATTGTCACTTTTATACCCTACGCTATACAACAAGTGTTTGGGTGATGTTCGGTGTACCTTTTAAAAGCAACAAGTAATCTCTGATAGGCTGGCCCAGACGTTCGGGCTTCCACAGCAGGGAATCACATCTGTTAAGAATGTTGCAGCACTGAATGTAAGGACATCTTATCCTCTTCCTCTTATATCTGAAGTGGTCTTAGTTTACTCTGAGCTACTCTGTTAATCTCCCTATCTTTTTTTTCCAGAACACCAAGAAAGGAAGAAAGAATTCTACACATTCTGGATGTCAACATTAATCTCAGGTGGTACTATGACAAAACTTAGCTGTTTGTGACCTGTATACCTGTAAGAGAAAAGGGCAACCTGTGTCAAAGCAGACATTTTCTAGATGGTTGTCTCATGACATTTCTTTTTGCTATTCTGACCATAACAAGCCACTTCTAGGTACAGTTAGGGCCCTTTCCACCAGGGCGTTTGCTTCTGTTGCTTTCTGAAAAGGGGTGGAAGTATTCTAGAGGCTGTAGAGTGGTCATCTTTTCATACCTTTGGAAAGCACTACAAATGTGACTCTCTTTTTTCCAGGACTAGAACAGACTTTGCTAGGACCATTCTCCAAGGACTCCTGGATTTTTAATTTCTTCCTCCTCTCTTTTTTGTACCTAAGCTATGGTAATTTAGCCAAATAGTGTAGTCTACTGCAACAGTGGTCTAACACTAAACCATATTACAGTTGTATGAGTAAACATAATTTAACAGTAGATCACATAGATCACTGTTGCAATAACCACCCCCCTCCCTCCAGCTCCGTTTCTGTAGTTGTTTAGTTGCATTGCCGGGGTGGAGTTGTGTATACACTTACTTACGTAGTTATTTGTTGTACCTTTCCTAATATTGCCTCACTTCCTGGGGCAAGAAACTGCTAAAGCTTATGGCACTCTTAACTACCTTTTATGTGGAGCTCTGCTGTTAGCTTCTTTAAGGGGATGAGTAATGGATAAATTTTAATACCTTTTAGGCACTTGCTTTCTGGGGATGTGCAGCAGATACTAAAGGAGATGAAACAATTACTACTAAGAAATATACAAGTGGAAAAGATTTTCCTGTTGCCAGTCATTGAAGTATGACCTGCTTCAGGCCTGGCTGTCTCTGGTTCTTTATTTGTGAGAGTTACTGTCCTTTGGCCTTTCTTATTCCTCTATCAAGGTGCATTTGTCAGCCATTAATGCTTGTCTGCCCTTCGATCCCCCCTTTCCAATCATGCTGAAGTTAAACAGTTTCTGAAAGGGGTGTTGCATATCCGTCCAGCTAGGGAGCAGGTGACCCCTCCTTGGGAGCTCAACTTTGTACTTGAAAAGCTTATGTTTCCATTTGAACTAGCTCATCAGACTGAATACAGGATAATAATATGGAAGACTGTTTTACTCATTGCATTGACATTTGTGAAGACTGTGTCTGAGTTATAAGCAATTAAAGTGAGTCAACCCCATCTAATGTTTGACAAGGGCAGGGTTTCATTGAGAACTAATCCTTATTTTATGCCTCAAGTGGTCTCAGAGTTTACTTTAAGCTGTACCATTAATCTACCTGTCTTCTTTCCTGAACCCAAAAAAAAGGGATAAAAGATTCTTCACAATCTGTATGTCCAAAGGCACTTGAGATGCTCTGTAGATAAACCTCAAGACCTTCGGGAAAGCTGAATAGCTGTTTGTCTGCTATGAGGGTAAGAGGGAAGGACAACCAGTGTCAAAGCTTACCATTTGTGTGTGGTTGTCTCATGTTGTTGGTTTTGTAACAACTGCTATAATAAGCCAATTCCAAGCAGAGTTAGAATGGAATACACAAGTACGTTGGGTTCTTCGATGGCTTTATGGAAAAGGGGTGGACTCTAAGCATATTCTGAGGGCAGCAACTTGACTCTTGTTGCACAGTTTTACAAACTGGATTCCTTTTCCAGGTCCAGAACTGGTTTTGATAGGACCATTCTCCAGGGCTTCCTGGAGTGGTAGTTTGACATCCTTTTGGCAGTTTTCTAGACTATGGTGATCTACCTGTTTAGCTCAGGCTGCTGCTGCAGTGTTCTACACATGAACATAGAATAGTTATGTCCGTAAGCTTGCTATAATAGTGTGTGTTCTAATAAGTAACTGTTCAAGTAGCCCCCCCCTCCCCAACCCCTTTCTGTGCTTGTTTTTTTCTTTTGTGTTGCCAAGATGTGACTGTTTAACCCTTTTGTATATGGTTTACTGTTTGATTTATTTTTTTAACATTGTTTCTGTTTGCTGTGAAGCTTTTTGCACTCCAGCTGGCTTTATATAGAGCTCTACTCAAGCTCCTGACAGTTGGACCACATGGGCAGCTTTGTAAGAGGGGTTAGGTCCCATTTAGCTTAGGCTACTGTAATGGTGATCTATTAGAACAGGCACTATTATGGTACATTTAATTACATGACTGTACTTTCTGTTAAGTTGCTTCCTGTTAGTTGTAATGAAAGTCTTTTGTCTGCAAGGAAAGGATGGATTTACACAGAACTATACGATGAGCCTTTTACACTCCTTTATAGGCCCTCACTCGACTGTACCTGCTGATTGGCCTTATGAGTGCCACTTTAGTGACCAGAGTGGTTGTCAGCACACTTCTTTATTCACTTATTGATCCATAGGAGCACTTCATAGTATATCTATACCTATAACAAAGAAAAAAGTTTGGATGTAATAATTTTTGTAATATTAACAATGTCATGTTTAGCAGTGACCCATAATGAACAGATATTAAAACAGCCTGGTTTGGACATAGGTTGAGAGAAGACTAATTACTAGGTCTGGCACACAGTGAAATAGTAGCCATCTGAATTCAACAAGATAAATGATAGTTCTGTATATAAAAAATTACAACTCTTATGACAAGCACCTCAGCTGTACAGTACATTACTAGAAGAGGGCACAACATTTCACTAAGACATAGCTGCTGACATTATTGACTTATACTTTAATGATGTTTTAAGAAGAGTTGTCATTCTACTTTTTTCTGGGTAGTCCAGTTTCATGGATGAAGAATCAGTGTAGTTTCATTTTTAAGGCATCATTATGTTATCAGATAAATTAACAGTGGATAACTAAAATTTTGCATTCAAGCTGATACTATGCATACATTTGTTTTGCTGAGCAGCTGTTAGGTCTGTTTGTGTATGTTTTGCAGCTCTATATCTTTTTTCAAGTAGGCTGCCCTTCTTTAGTAATATAAGTATGCATGTGCATAGTTCTCTCATATGATGACTACTGCCCGGTGTATTTACTGGTGATTGTCTTCAAAGTGTAGATAATGGAAACACATTAGTGTCATTTAACTCCTTATAAGCAGTTCTCTTCATTTTTTGTGTAGCTGAAAATTATAAAGTCAGCCACAGCTCTCTGCCGTGATTCCCTGTTCACATTTTGAATAGATACTAAGAAAAGCAATTCCACTTTTTTTTTGTGAAATTTTATTGGAAAATTCCTAATGTGTAAAAGAAGGTATGTACCTCACAAGACATCTACAACAACTGGAAAAGCTGCAAAAATACCTCACAAAGAGGATTACTGGCCTCAAACAGATGCCTTACGCAGACTGTCTTAAAAAACGTCAGCTTTACTCCGTCGCATATCGCGTACTCAGAGGTGATCTCTGCCTAACATACAAAGCTATGTCAAACCCAGAGCTGTTGGACATGCTCCACTTAAAGAAATCCCAATCCTTCCGAGCTACACGCTCTAGGGACCTAAACCTTGTCACCACAATAAACAGAACATGCTGGAGGGGATAGATTCCTGTCCCAGAGACTTCCCATACTCTGGAACAGACTACCTATCTATGTCAAACAGAGCTCCTCATTAGTACTCTTCAAGAAAAATCTTGATGATTGGATGGGTAATAGGAAATTCACTCCTGGGGATCACTTCTGTGGTTCTGCTTGACAGAGGCACAGGAAAATAATTTTCTTGGGTGGCGAAAGCCAGGGTACATTTTTGGCTAGGCTTGTATAGGCCCTAGGGCCAATAGCCTAGTACCTACCTATGAACCTAAACAAGTGAAAATTAATCTCACAGTCACTGACAACATAAGTCGTGTTTGAATTCCACAGCTGTAGAAGATAAGCAATATAATGGTAGGTACAGTAATGCAGTAGGTTGTCCAGTCCTGTTCCTGCAAACAGCCTCTAACATTTGAGATTATAGTATGTAACCAAAAGCACACCACAGTTGTTGAAGAACCAACCAACTTTAATAACACATAAAACAATGTAATCCACGTTAAGCGCTTTCTTCCCACAATATAAGGGACTTACTTCATCAGAACAAATATTGAACAACCCAACCCAGCCTTAGTTTGCTCCATTAAAACTCCAATTAATCAATCACTGTTAAAAACCATTATTAAAGGATAAATTAACTATTAAAATACATAATTAGAAAAAACTTTTATATAATTAAAATGACAACGTAAAATAAAATACTAACATTAGTATAATAATAATCCTTTAAATTATTAAAAAAAAATTGTAAATACAATGATACTTATCAATTTAAACCCAGGTTATCCTAAAATGTTTTTTAATTTTAAAATACTGGAAATACTTACAGATTCAATAATTCCTGAGTATTCTTTTACATTGCATCGTAGCTGCCATTTCAATTCACTAATATCTAAATGTATACCTAAACATTTTCCTTGTGGGTCCCTTTCCAAATGTTAAACCACCAAAAACTTAAACTTGTGATCTTTGTACTCGTTAATGTGCCTAGTGAGGGCATTGGTCATTTTGCCATGCTTAATGTCTAAAATGTGTTCCCCTAACCTATTCTTAAAATGTCTACTAGTTTTTCCTATGTAGAATATGGGACAATTTTGGCATTTTGCTATATAAACCACATTTTGGTTATTACAATTGTAATGCTTATTAATGAAAATAGCTTTGCCATTCAAATAAGTGTTCCCCTGTTTCTAAAATGTGCGGACAAAATGTGCACCTCTTACATTTAAAATTCCCCTTTCTGTTGTTGGTGCCCACTTCACTAACATTTTTATACATTTCCAATATATTTTTGAAGGACCTGTCCTTTTTATATACTATTTTGGGTGACTTTCCCACCTTTTGCCCCACATTATAATCAAAATGTAAGATCTCCCAATTATTCCTAATTATTTCAGTAACTTCACTGGCATCCTGATTAAAGGTAGTTATAAAGCCTGCAGTAAAATTTTCTCCCCTATTCCTTTGTCCAAGGATATGTAATATTACATCTTCACTATTGTTTCTCATTAGGATGGGCCTATATATCCCCTCCATCCGCTTGTGTATAACCTATTTACTTATTCCATCTAAAAATTCTTGTGGATAACCTCTGGTTTTAAACATCTGTAATATAAATTGAATCTCCTCCATAAATTTGGCATCAGAGCTCACCATTCTGGCGGCCCGTACCAACTGTCCTTTTACAATGGACTTTTTTGGAAATATGGATGTCCACTGGAAAATTCTAAATATGAGTTGGAAAACGGTGGTTTTCTATAAATTTCTGACTTGTTTATTGTCATGATCTATTCTTAAGTCAACATCAAGATATGAAATATTTGTTGTGCTGTGAACATGAGTAAATTGCAAAAAATCCACTGTATTATTGATGTATTCAAAAAAATTGATAAAGTTCAAATTCAGTACCTTTCCATACTATAAATAGGTCATCCAGGAATCTGGAGTAATATAAAATCATGGAATAAAAGGCCCCTTCCATTACAAGCTGTTGTTCCCAAAAGGACATGATGTAATTGGCAAAAACGGGGCACAAGCTGTCCACATTGCTACCCCTGTATTCTGCTTATAGTATTGTCCTTCAAAGTAAATATAGTTACTTTGTAGTATCACTTCCATTAACGTCATGTATAAATTTACCTGGTCTTGATCATATAGGCCAGTTTTTTGTAACTGGGCTTCCCACCACACTAAACCTTCACCATGTGGTATAACGGAAAAGAGATTACACACATCTGTAGCGACTAATATTATCTCTCTTTCCATCTTAATCTGCCCGATTCTGTCCAGGAATTGCCGTGAATCTTTAATGATATAAGGAAAGGCTGTCAGACCAACTTGTAGTTAAACATCCAAATATTTGCTAATAAAGCATGTTTATGAATGTTTCCCATCGACGACGGGTTGAAATTTTGGGTCCCTTAGTCCTTTATGGACCTTGGGTATCCCAAAAATATTGGGTATCATGAGATGTTTATTTAACATAAAACTATATTCATCTTTGTTGATTTGTCCTTGGTATAACATGTCATCCACTATTGGATCAATTTTCATATATGTTATGTGTATCTCATTCGATGAACTTTCCATATATGTCCCACCCATCAAAAGAGCATTCATTCCATTTAAATAGTCTGCTTTGTTCATAACAACTACCCGATTACCCTTATCTGGTTTCATAATTCATATTTTTGAATCTTTAACAAATCAATAAGTAACCGTTCTTCTGTTTCTGTCATATTACTAACATATTTACCACGTTTTTGTCTGAGGGCCCTCCTTATGTCCTTTTCACAAACTTTTTCATACAGTCTAATTGCATTGTTTAATGGGGGATTAAATATGCTTGTTTTTTTTTAAACCTTCTCATGCACTGTGAGTGCATCTTCCTGTGCGTTAAACCATACATTCAAATTTCTTTTTAATGTTCTTCAACAGCTGTGGTGTGTGTTTGGTTATATAGTTTTTTGGGGTTTTGGAATTTGGAGATTATAGTATGTCTCAAAGAAACAGGATGACAGAGAAATAACTGATATGAAAAGGTAATTGCAATAACTTAGGCTTTTAACCTTTTATCCAGATATGATTGTGAACAATGACTACCTTACATAGCCACTAGTGCAGTTCCCACTCAACACTAAGTTGAATACCAGTCAGAAAAGTCTTCTGCTTAAATTGTTACAAACCACTTGCTACAAATGTAACAAGTGCCTTGGTACAGTTAGAATAATATAAATAAAGTAAGTTCAGCCATGACTGCAAATACAGTATCGGCATTAATTTCTAAATGCTGGTATTGCAATATTATCCCATCAGCAACTGCTGATCCCACCACCTATCACCTTTCAACTAGGGCAGCCTCTCCTGTCCCCCCGCCCTAGGTTAAGCCTTTGGTATCACTTGCTCAACTGTTATACAAGTCTGAATATTTGTGGATATTTTTATATATATCCAGATTTGAGAGTTTGCTGATGAAGGATTTAGAATTTTAAACTGATGAGTAAATATTAATCCAGTATTGCATTATTTTAAACTGATGAGTAAATATTAATCCAGTATTGCATTATAAAAATTTTAACCTTGTATAAGATAAACAAGGTAATTATTCCTCATATTTAGGTTTGTAAAAGGAGTATTCATAATGGAATTAAATCCGATCCAGACAGCATGCACATTTTTTTTTTTTTTTTAAGTATAGCAAAGAATGGACCACATTGGCTTAATTTTGCAGCTCAACCAGAATAAATGAAGTAAATCTGGCTTTTTCTTCGGACAAAACAAGCAGTAAAGTGAAATGTGAATCCCAATGGTAACTTTTGTGGAATGATGTAGAGATTATGTTAAGGTCATAACCTGTTGGTGGTAGAATTTGGGTAATGGAATATGTTTATATGCTGTTCACCAGGCGTTTCCTAGTCCACTTGACTATCAGTTATTCATTCCAGTAGAGGAGTGTGTAGGTGAAAATGTAGGAGAGTTTTTAGCGGAGTTACAAATGAAGGATAAAGTATTTTCGTCTTTGGATAAAAAAGCCAAAAGCTAATAATATGAAATGCATTTCCTTTTCAATGGAAATATACAACCGCAGTGGTGTAGCGGTAGAATTGTTGCCTCACAGCAAGAGGTTCTCCCATTCGATTCTCGGCTGGAGTGCAGGGAGTGCCTTCTGTGTGGAGTCTGCATGTCCTCCCTGCGGGTGGGTGGGCGTTCGAAAGACATGCGTAAATGGGCGTGCCTTCGTTGAAGGTTGAACGTCGAGCTGGCATCTCGGCGTTCATGAAAATCTACTGCCAATCATTAGCAGATCGGAGTTCCGCTGTGGCGACCCTTAACCGGGAAAAGCCAAAAAGACAAACATTTCCTTTTCAATGGAAACAGCTGGAATAAGTTTAGCAAGAGGAATTTTTATCAAGTTTAATGAAAGAGGAGGATTTTAACCCCCATATTTTAGAATGTGCAACACATTTTTTATATTTTAAGAAGAAAATTACAACTCTTATCTGTGTGTATATAGTGAGGTAGACTTAATTAGATGAGAACTTTGCCTGCTTCTCACATAACTCTGATACATTTGTGCATTTCCGAAATCTTTACTGTTCCTGTAGTCTTTACTAAGGTTTACATAACTGACATATTTATACACTTTTTTGACCACTTGCACTGGTCTTTGGCCGTTTCCGTCACTGATTTCATTATTGCAGTTTTATTATACTTTGCATAGTATTGGGTGGCCACTGTGGTGCAGTGGTTAGCATTGCCGCCTCACAACAAGAGGTTCTCCGGTTCGATCCTCGGCTGGGGTGCCTTCTGTGCGGAGTCTGCATGTCCTCCCTGTGGCCACATGGGTTTCCTCTGGGTGCTCCGGTTTCCTCCCACATCCCAAAGACATGCTGTAGGTGGATTGGACACACTAAATTGGCCCTAGGTGTGAGTGTGTGTGTGCCTTCTGTGGAAGGTTGGGCGCCGGGCTGGCAACTCGACACTGTAAAACTACACTGCTAATCATGAGCGGATGGTGATCAGCTGTGGCGACCCCTAACCGGGAAAAGCCGAAAGAGGAAGAAGAAGATTATACTTTGCATAGTATGTAATCTTGAAGTACTCTGCAGTTATTTCCTAATGTCTACTTTACTTGCGCATTATATTGATTATTTCTGAGTGTTAACATTGCTGCTTTCTCTTTTCTAAAACTGGCACTACTTTGTCTCCTCCCCTACACACAGATGGTGTCTCTTTTTGGAGTTTCACTGGCGAGGAGCTCCAGATGTTCTTCCGAGTCAGTGTTGCAGTATTGGCCATTAAGGAGCCCACGACCAGCCCATTTTCTAGACTCTTTGCATCATCCATAGCTGATTAATATCTAAGGACTGACTTCTGGGTGTTGGGGTATAAGAAGGGCATCTGTCAGCGCCATCTGCAGTTCTTTTTAGCTCCACAGTCAGATGCGCGTCTTTGTGTGTACAAAATGCATGCAGTCTGCCATATCATTTTTTTTTCCAGTTTCCAGTGTATACCAGTCAGATAAATACCCCACTGGGGATTTTTTCTGTTCTAATTTAATGTTTAAAAAGGTTAACGATTCCTTGGAGTGTGTGAAGTAAATCCCACAAAGATTTTTACTTGTGTTTGAGTTCTCAGCATGCTCTCTCTTATTGTCCTGATTGTGCTAAATTCCGAGTGAAGGCCCTTAAATGCAGGAGCTGAAGTTCTAGCTGCTGATATGGAGTCCTTGGTTTCAGTTCCTTTTGCATCTTCACAAATCCCAGCTTACACCAGCATCATTCCTAAAAAAATGCAAGGTACAAAAAGTACAAGGAAAAAGGCACTGAAGATATCACCTAAGCTTCAGTCCAAGCCACCAAGTCAACTGATGACTCAAGTGAGGCACCTTTGCAGCCCTCTGATCCAGTGACTGCTAGTCCCAAATGCTCTGGCATGACCCCTCAGGAAGCTGCCATGGTTCTAGGCCTTCTTATTACTTCAACATTGGCATTGGTTGGATTTGAGGTCATTCCTCGGGCTTCAGCTTCCAAAGTTCGTTTTGAGTACCGAAGGAGACACCTCATTTTCTTCAGCCATGGAGCCCCAGTCTGAAGTCATGATTGGATGACCCTGTTCTCAAGTTGTCTTGACAAAATGGTTGCCTGAATCAGAGAAGCATCAGCCTTCCTCTGTCTTCTCAGCCCTCTGCCACAGTAGCTCAAGTCAAAGCCCAAGACCTTTTGAAAATGGCCCAGGAGTTCATTGCTTTCATGAAATCCAGGGAGCTTAGCCATACTCAGACCACCACTTTGGGAGTCTCCCCCTCTAAAAGGCATAGCGTTGTGGCTTTCCAAGAAGAATCTGACTCCTCAGGCTCTGAAGATGAGGAGGAGTTGTCCTGCTGTGAGTACCTACCACCTCAGACATATTTTGATTCAGATTCTGATACCCTTTGTTCTGCCTCCCTTCTTTGTGATACCCTTCATAAAATTAAGAAGACATTCAGTTGGGAAAGCAAACACTTCACACAGGCTCAGACCCATTATAGGGAACTTCTGTGTTTACCATCACTCAGATGATTAGGTATTCCTCCTGCGCATCTGGTAGTTGATATCTTTGAAGACGTATCTGCACCCATGAAGCAATACAGGTTTTACAGAGTGCTTGACTCACACAGGCACCTTTACAAGAATCCTAAAGGTGACCTTTTATTAGTAGAATTCACTAAAGGGATTCCTAAGGGGCAACTAGATATCCTCTGCTCATTGATAGGGAAAGCAGACTATTAGTCTTGACAAAAAAGCTTGTACATCTGCTACCCTTTCTGTAAGAGCACTTAACTGCCAGTTCCATATGTTAAAATTCTTGGAGTCCTTATAAGACTAAATTATTGCTAAGACATAGACTGTTGCTGAAAGAACCTTGTCTAAGGAAATTTAGGACATAGCAGAGCAGCCTTGCAGGTCTCCAGACACTCCTTAAAATGTAGGAATGATACAATGGATGCATCATGCAGAGCAACTGCCACAGGCTGAGTCAGTCACAGGCATGTCTGGTTCTGGACAGAACCTCTATCAGACCAGGTCAAGGCTGAACTACCGGATGCCTAACTAGACAATTCCTTTTGGACCCCCAACTGAAAAGGTTTTTGAGAAACTAGACAAGCAAGGAAAGCAAGATGGTAAAGAAATTGTACCTGTCAACTGCACCAAGATCTAATAAAAACTACTCAACAACTGTGCCCCCCCCCCCCCCCGACAGGACAGAGGGAGACATCCCCATGCTAAGAGAACCAGACAGTGTAGGAGGTGGCAGTCTGAGCAGACACAAAGACCAGGGAGCTCTAAGAGCCCACCTTGTACAGAAACCACCTGTGACTATTCTCAGCCTCTGACCCCTACAACCCCTTCCCACCCTTTCCTCTAGCCCTCTGGTAGGAAGACTCTCCTTCGTACATCAGTAGAAGCCCATAACCAAAGATCAATGGGTCCTCTGCATTATAGAAAGGGGTTCTTCCATCCACTTCAGAGAAATCCCCCCCCCCCCGCCCCCTGCTAGCTATAACAGGACCTCCAGAAAATCTAGAGTCTCTTACCACCACTCCTCTTGGAGTTACTATAACAAGAATCCTTTCAGCCTGTTCCTTCAGGTCAGGAAGGAAAACGCTTCCAGTCAAATGTTGTTTCTAGTCCCAGGAAAAGAAGGCCCCCAGTGGCCTAGCTTGGATTGTTCAAGGCTAAACAAATTCCTTTATGTACCAAAATTAAAAATGCTAACTTGCAAAACCTACTTCCTGTGATCATTCAACATGCCTACATGGTTACTTTACACTTAAGACATTTACCTCCATGTCCCTGTTGCAGACTGTCACAGGATGTACCTGTGATTTGTGGTAGCAGGCTTGTACTACCAGTTCTTTGCTTTACCATTTGGTCTGTGTGCTGCTCAGATTCTTTATCAAATATTTAACTCCTCTTATTTTCCATTGCTGAACCCTAGGGGTTTATATTTACCCCTACCTGGGTGACTGTCTCATTAAGGGGAAACATGCAGCAGAGACTCTAAATGCCTTGCAGATCATTATCGACTTCTTCCAAAAGATAGTCCTCACCCTAAACCTCCACAAGTCACACACTTCAGACAATGATTCTCTTTCTGGGGGCCCCTCATGGATTCTGTGCAACTAAAAGCTTTTCTTCCCCAGGACAAGATATCTGAAACTACATGACCAGGTTGCTGCCAAAGCAACACATTTCATCAAGGGAATTTCTGAGGATTCTGGGTTACATGGCATCCTGCATTCTCATGATCCCTCTTGCAAAGCAACAAATGAGAAAACTTGAGTGGTTCCCAAAAAGTTCTTGGGAACAGCACTCTAAAGCCCTGGAAACTTTCCTGTCTCTTCTTCCATGCTTTAAAAAAGAACTTTCTGCCAGAGACAACCAAGACCATCACCAAAGACAGTTGTGACATAGCTTGGGGTGTTCACTTAGGCCTTGTGAACATGCAGGGCATCTGGACACTAGATCAGAGGAAACTGCATATAGACCAAAAAGAGTTGTTAGCAGTTTATATGGGCATAAAAAGTCTTTCAACAGGGACTTTACAGATTTGGACAGGCCACACCACATTGATGTGGCACATCAGCAAGCAAGGGGGCACCATTTCCTGTCCATTGTACAGTCTCACAATGAAGATTCGGCTGTTAGCACAAGAACTAAAACAGACTCTTGCATCCTACGTTCCAAGGCAGAACAATATCTGGCTCTAGACCCCAACAAATGGATGCTGAAGAGGAAGATTTTCCTGGTTTTAGCCTTGCAGTGGGAGACTCCCTTAGTAGATCTTTTTGCCTCACACTAAAACAGACAACTTTAGAGGTTCTGCACCAAAACCCAATAGCCAGGGAGATGGTAAACAGACTCATTCTCATTCAAAAGGACCCACTTGTTCCAAAATGCTTTTCTGCCTTTACCTCTGATTCCCAGGGTCCCGATTAAAAGTCAGGTTGGACAGACCAAGCATGATTCTCATTGCTCCCTTCTGGCCAAGGCAGCACTGGTTCTCCCTCCTCTTGACCCTCATCAAGGGGAGATTCCACTTGCTCCCACAGGAAATAGATCTCCTCAGGCTGGCCAAGAGCTCAGTATTTCATCCTCACCTGGTTACACTCAAACAGCCTGGAGGATTGGGTTTTGACATAAAAAATGTCAGCTATCCCAATGTAGTGCTAACCAACCTGAAAAAGGCAAGGGAAACGCATCACTAAAAAATCATACCTAGCAAAATGGAAGAGATTTTCCATCTGGTGCTACACCAAGAACTCCGGCCTTCCTCAGGCAGACATGCATTAAATCCTGGAATACATTTCAGATCTGTTTAGCCAGATCCTTTCTTACTCCTGTATTGTACATGTTTGCCATCTCCGTTTGCCTGCCTTATTCCCACCCTGTTTACTCTACCCCCACCTGAAGCTATTTTTAAAATGGTTCATTCACCTAAGACCACCGAGAAGGAACCTGTTTCCTACTTGGGATCTCAATTATATGCTTAAAAAACTCACGTTGCCTCCCTTTGAGACAGCAGCAGCCATCCCTCAAAAATTGCTCACTTGGAAGACCATATTACTAATCGCTATCACCTCAGCAAGGAGGATCCGAGAGCTACAAAACCTCATGTGCAAACAACCTTTCATTGTCTTTCACAGGGATATCATAACCCTTAGAACTGATCCATCCTTCACGCCTAAGGTGGTATCAGAATTTTCTGTAACCCAAGCTATCCATCTGCCAGTGTTCTGTCCAATTCACAGAACAAAGCAGAACAAATCCTCCATTCCCTGCATGTACACAGACAAATCTGGTGCTACCTAGACAGGACAAAAAACCCAAACTGAGTGGAGCAGTTGGTGGTGGCTTTCAGGGTGGAGAGAGGAACAACCATCTGCAACAATAAACTAAACTGATGCCTTGTAGCCAAAGAGAGAGGAACAGATCTGTCACCAAGCAAAACCACATCCAGATAAATAACCAGTTGCATTAAATTCTGTTAAACTCACTGTGGGAAAGCCTCTACCTGGTCATATCAAAGCCCAATCCACCAGACACAGGGCAACTACCACTGCCTTCCTCAAAGGAGTTCCTACCCAGGCCAACAATTCCAGCCACCAAACAGGTTGCATTGGGAGTCCTCCAAAGAATCGCTACTACAATGTTTACTACAAAGGACATAGTACAGTTGTGTCACACTTAACATAAACGTTGATGTCTGAGTAGATCAGTGTTGCAGTACAAACTCCCACCCTTCAAGCCCCCTTTTTCCCCTTGCTGGAGTAAGGGGGAGAGGGACTTCCTCCAGATAACTCCTTGCTGCACCATCATCCACTCTTCCTCCTAATATTGCTGTGTTGCATTATCAGACTCCAACGATTGGGGAAGTTGTGCTGTCCTCAGGCATTGACTGCTTGTTCACTGCTTAAAAGGACCTAAAGATGGTGCTGATGGATGCTGTTATATTAAACCCCCGATGAGTAGACGTCTGTCAACTAAGGATGTTGCAAAGACTCTGGAAATTGGGCCTGATGTTATTTGTGTTTCACTGTTGCAGTCCTGACTGTTGGGATTTCCTGCCGTGAAAGGGCTTGGCCGGCCTGACTACCAGAGAAAGCTTTCGCCTTTCAGGCTTGTGAATGTCCTCACCAATGTCAGTAAGTTCAGGTATAAAGAGAGCCAGCCTGTGTCAACACTAAAATCATTTCTTGCTGCCAGAGCCCAAAGCAGTGTACAAGTGTGTCGGTCCTCTCCAGAGAAAAGTTGTGGTCGGAAAAATAAGTACCCCGTTGGGGAACTCCTTTCTTTTTTCTTTAACTCAAATCAGATAATGTAAATAATTGCGTCTGCTGTGGTAAACAAATCCAACACAGAGACTTCCATACACTTTTTCACTTGTTTAGGCCTAGACCATGGCATCCCAAACTGCAGTTTCTATGCTAGGTTTGACACTAGAAATTGTAGGTGTAGGGCCAAATTCTTAACGCATTTTCTGAGACAAGAATCTGTACAATCAAGTCCAATGGCGCCCGCCAGTCGTTCCAAACTCAAATTTCCTAAGCACAAAAAAGAAACATAAGCTAAGGTCTTCGGACAACAGTCATTCGCCCTCCGACTCTCCTACTAGACTTGTGACCATTGAGGAAGGTAAGGTGCTTTCGCAGCCCCCTTCAACCTTTGATACAGTAAACCAAGCCTCTGTTGAGACCTGTTCCGAGTCTGACATGCTTCTTCTTCATATACCTTCAGCGCATCAGCTGGATCCAAGACCAGTCAGCAGGCCCGGCTTCCAACGAGTGTTTGTTTACTAACAGGCGGCACAAGGCCTTTGCATACACCGGTGTACCTTCAACCCAGAGGGTCAGGCCCCACAGACAACAGGGGACATTACCCCAGGAAAAAGAAAAAAAGGGATACCCCTCCTGAATTTTTTCCAGACCCATTACAATCAGAAGTCTACTGTGATTTGGAGGAATCTGGCTCAGAGGCAGGCCCCTCTTACACATCCTGTGAGAAATCTGATTCAGAGGAAAACCTTCCTTCTGCTTCCCCACCTGAAGGTCTCACTTTTGGAGACACTCCATGCTATGAGACAACATTTTTCAGTGGGAGTCACAAGAATACCCTCAGACCAAAAAGAGAGAGAGTTCATGGACCTCCCTGAACACAAACCTTTAACTATTCCACCTATTTTGTAAGTGGTGGAGGATGTGTTCCAGGATGTTTCCTTGAATCCTGATTCCCTCCCCCCTGCTCCTAGAAAACCAGACAGGTTCTATAGGGTACAAGAGTTTCACAAATATCTGTTCAGAAACCCCTCTGCTGACCCTGAAGTGGTCAACCCAGGGCCTAAATGAACTAGAGCCAGTTCTTGCAGGAAACCTTTGCCTACAGACAAAGAATAGGGGCCCTTGATAGGTTCAGAAAGAAAGTATATACTTCCACTACTTTGACTATGAAGACCCGCAGCTGTCAATTCCATGTGATTAAATACCATCAAACCATTGTTTACCAACTTAAACAAAAGATGTCAACCCTAAAGGATAAAAATTTTTCCAAAGAACTTTTAGACTTGTGCCATGCCAGTCTCCAGGTAGCTAGACATTTCCTGTAGTGTGAGTAGGATTCAATGGAGGCCTCCTGGAGGGCAGCTGCCACTTGCTCACGTATCAGAAAACTTGCTTAGCTTAGGGAACAGTCTCTCCTTGATCATGTAAAGGCTAGCCTCTTGGATGCACCCCTTGACAAGTACTGCCTTTTTGGCCCTAAAGCAGAAGCAGTCCTCAAAAAGATTGAGGACTACGCTAAATCTAATTAAACAATTAAGGACTTCAAGTGCAACCTCACAAGTTCAGCAGGAACTTCCCTGCTAAGAATTGGTCCTTTCCCACCCAACCCAGGAGTAAACAGAGGAAGCTCCACAGGACAGAATCCCCAGGCAAAGAACTCAGCAGCAAAGATCAAGGCAGTGGACCTCTGAATCCCACAGGCAAAGGAGTTCTAGGCTACAGGCCCCTGCCAGAGAATAACTGACTCTCTCTCCCTCTCTCTGCTCCACCCTAGCATCCCCATCCCAAAACTACGAGGAAGGATGTCACTTTTCCATCAGAACTGGGCCCACATCACTTCAGATCAATGGGTTCTAGACATAATTTCAAATGGTTACAAACTCACCTTCAGAGAGGCTTTAAAATACGCAGGTTACCCAGATGTACGTATAAATAAAATCACAAGCTGTCAAACAAATTCAAATTCTGTGCACCCAGGGAGCGGTGGAGCAAGTTCCAGAAGAACAAAAAAGGAAAGGATTTTACTTGAGGTTTTTCCTAATCCAGAGAAAGGAGGGTTCTTGGTGTCCCATGATAGACCTGTCCAACTTAAATCAGTTTCTCAGGGTGCCAAAATTCAAAATTCTGACCCTTCAGAAATTACTACTCATGATAACTCCTCAGGCTTCATGGTCTCAATAGTCCTAAAGGATGCCTATTTGTACATTCCCATTCAAATGTCACACAGAAGCTTTCTTCGCTTCAGAGCAAGCGCCACTCACTATCAGTTTTCAGCACTGCCCTTTGGATTGTCTACTGCTCCAAGGATTTTCACAAAGTGCTTGGCTCCTACCATTGCCTTCTGCAGGCCCAAAGAGTTTCAAATGTACCCTGCCTGGACGATTGCCTGATACAAGCCACACATCTGCCAAAGATCAACAGGGACCTGAAATTCACACAGGAACTCTTAACTTCTGTGGGGTTCACACTAAACCTCAAGAAATCCATCACTGTTCCAACCAAATACTTCCAAAAAATCCAGGAGAAGCAATGCATCACACCCAGAGAATTTGTCAGGGTGCTGGGATATATGGCATCCTGTATCCTCTTGGTGCCTGTAACCAGGCTGCACTTGAGGAAACTTCAGTGGCACCTGAAAAACATCTGGTGCCAGAGCTATCAATCTCTGGACATCATAATGCACCTGATATTACAGGCTTGCACCAAAAAACAGGGTCTTCCTTTCAGATTCACCCCACCCACCCCCACCCAGGGCCAAACCCTCACCACGGATGCTTCAGAGATAGCCTGGGGGGGCATGCCCTACTCCTCCAAACCCAAGGAATATGGGACACTCAGCACAAAAAAGAAACATAAATTGGAAAGAACTTATGGCAGTACAAAACAGATTACTGGCCTTTAATTAAAAATGGACACCAGGGGTTCTAGTAATACAAACAGACGATACCACAGTCATGTGGTACATAAATAGGCAGGGAGGCGCACATTCCTGTGCTGTGTGCAGTCTAGCCATGCAGGTCTGGGAGACTGCACACTCTCTAGGGCTACAACTCATGGCACGGTATCTTGTAGGTGAGCAAAATACTCCTGCAGACCACCTCAGCAAAAACTTGACTGAGCCCCATGAATGGCATTTTAATTGGGAAATATTTCTCAGCATAACTCAGAAGTGGGGGATCCCACAGGTGGATCTTTTTGCCAGCAAAGACAATGCAAGCCTAAAGAAATTCTGTTCCAGGACAATGCAGACATCTGCATGGAGAACAGACACCTTCTCATTCCCCTGCACATCTTCATTTACACCATTCCCCCTTACCCCTTCTGCATTGAGTACTTCTAAAGGTAAGGGAAGAGGGTCCAAGAGCTGTACTGCTAGCACCAGACTGGCCTAGACAGCACTGGTTTCCACTCCTCCTTGAGCTCACCAATCAGAAACCTTGGCTGTTAACACAGAGGGTAGACTTCCTCACCCAGAACACGGGGAAGTTTGTGCATCCCAACAATCAGCCTTTCAGTCTGGATAATTCCACAGCACCCAAATCCAACATCAAGTTAAGTCAGCAGGTGCAAAGCATTTCAAGAGTCTAGAAGGCGTAACTCTTGAAAATCTTACTCAGCCAAATGGAAAAGATTCTCTTGTTGGTCCCAGAAGCACCACCTTGAACCAAATTCGGCTAACATTGCAACCATCTTAGAGTTCCTGGCCAGTCTGGTGGATAAAGGCATCTTATTCCTCTGTTAAGATTCATGCCTCAGCCATTTCTGCTTGCATCCCCATTATTCCTCCAATCTTTTCACACCCACTGCTGAAACAATTTCTTTGGGTTGTCATTCACATTAGGCCTCCCAGGAGGAAACCCACCCCTCCATGGGTCCTCAACTGTGTCCTAGAAAAATTGACTTTGCCTCCTTTTGAGCCTGCAGTTAATGCTTCAGTAAAGTTTCTAACTTGGAAAACTGCCCTGCTACTGACTATCACTTCAGCCAGAAGAGTATCAGAGTCGCCGACCCTTATGGCAGTGGAACCTTTCATTATCTTACATAAACACAGGGTTTCCCTCAGAACTTCTCCTCCCTTCATGTCTAAGGTGGTCATGAATGTGCCTCCATATCAGGCCATTCATCTGCCTACCTTCTTCCCCAACCCTCAAAACAGAGGGGAAAGAATACTTCACTCTTTGGATGTACACAGAATGCTATGCTTCTACCTAGAGAGGACAAAATCATTGAAAAAAATCAGACCAGCTGTTTATAACCTTCGTCTCTGGCTCTGAAGAAAAGCCAGCTTCTAAACAGACTGTTTTCAAGTGGATATCTCACTGCATTTCTTCTGTTACAGCCATCACAACAAAAAGTGCCTTGAATTGATTAGGTTACACTCTACTTCTGCAGCTTTCCTTAAGGGAGTCCCCACTAAAGACATTTTGGAGGCAGCCGCCAAGTAGTCTATGCATACCTTCAGGAGGCAGTACAACCTGGCAGGCTTTTCTAAGTCCAGAGCAGGATTTACATCTGCAGTCATGCAGGGGACCCTCTTCTCTCCATGATCTCCTTCCACCCTCAGTTAAGCTTTGGGAATTATCCCAGCCGTCAAGATTGCAACAGTGAAACATGAAAAACATAGTACAGTTGTGTACACTTACCATAAATGTAGATGTTCGATTGAATTCACTGTTGCAGTCTTCTTTCCCTCTCTTCTGCCCCCATGACCTACTACTTAAGCTACAAATTCAGTGCAAATAGCCATAGGACACTTCCCCAGGCTACCCTGGTTTAGGTCCCCCTACCGTGGCTCACCTGTGGTCCACTTTGGGCTCCTCCTAGAAGGGAGTCAAGAAAACACTGAAGTGATGATGCAGCCTGGCTCTGTCTATATCGGAGCATAATAACACCGGTGGGGGTGTCCGCCAGCCTGGGAGGTGAGTTTTTTCTGGTAGTCAGGTCAGCCAAGGGTTTTCACGGCAGGAAATCTCAACAGTCAGGACTGCAACAGTGAATGCACTTGAACATCTACATTTATTTTAAGTGTACATAACTGTACTTTGTGGGCTTCTGCATAACAGGAAGACACAAGAGTTAGAACTGCAACATTGATCTGCTCAAACATCTACAATTATGGTAAGTATGGCACAGCTGTACTTTTCTTTGCAGTCAGCAGGTATCTGTGTTTAGTGTATGTCGTGACACTTGTAGGCAAAAATGCCCGTCATGGTAGATGCTATTGGAAAATGCCTGACTGCCCAGATGTTGTTGACTTAACACTGTAAGCAGAGAACGCCACAAGTTTTTAAGTCCCAACATTTTCTTATAATCACTATTTTGCTAGGCGTTACTGTACTTAGAAAATGACCTGTTTGTTTGCTGAGTTTTTTTTACATGTATGGGTTTGTAATTTTTATAAGATGCTTTTGTTTCTTTGTGTTTTTGAGAACAAGTATCTTTCTTTGCTTTGTGCTATCTATAATGCATTTCTTAAGGAGTTGGTCCTGGTGGGTTTTGTTAATGTGCATCAGTGTCTGTTTATTAATAAATGGAAAATACTAGGAAGTGGGCTTTCTCACAGAAACAAAAGATCTTTGAAATTATTAAAGCAGTCTTTCAGGAAAGGGTAATAAGAGTGAAGTGTAAAAGAGCAGCTTTGTTCAGGACTGGATGCCAGGCAAATATGAATTTCAAAAACAAAAAGGAGTTGGACAACTGTGTCTGGAGACCAGCAAAATCAACAAGTGATGCAGAGTGGTGTGTATACTAGCAAACAGTTTGTTAGGTTAGTTATTTGCAATAATACTTACTATAAGATTGCATTATCTGGACTTGGAAAATATGTGCTTTTTGTAAGGCATTTATTTTCAGTCTTGTAGTTCATCAGTGTTTGCATGGTGTAATGTTGTTTTGTGTTGCTGGCTTATATATTGCACTACTGGTACTGTTTTAGTTCATGGATGAAATGTTAAACTGAGTCCCCATCTGTCTGAGTTGGTGGTAGCTTAGCTGGATGTAAAACATCCTTCAGCATTTATCAAACAGAGTAGGGGTATTTCCCCTAGTAGAATAAGTACCACCTTCAGTCCGCCCAAAAGATGCTGTTAGCCTAGTGGAACTAATCCGATCAACAAAGGATAGTTGGATGGATGGATAGATGAATGAATGTTGGCTTCCATTTCTGTTTATCTTGAATAAGTCCAGCACTATATCCATCTAGACGAAATGGAGTAGTGGTAGTGCTGCATCATAAATTGCAATATAAAATGCAATAAAATATTTTAGAAATAATTGCCCACATCCTAGCTGTAAGGGCTGAGAAATCACATATGATTTAACTTCACAAGTAAAGCAATATGCATTTAAATGCATTGTCACTTTAAGAGAAAAAAAAACTTCCTGTAAGATTTTAACAGCAGCTCAAACAGAAAACAATGAAGTGGCTTGTGTATTCTGAAAAAGAGTACAACTGAAATAGTTTGCAATGTCTTAATCTGTGTACACAACGATACCAAAAAAAAAAAAAAAAATTAGAAGTGAAGACATGCTGAATAGGTTTTCTATAATTATTAGTTTCCGTTTAAGCTGTTTTGTGTTCCTGCCTCTGAAGCATCAGTTGTGATTGTTGCTATATGGTGACTGGTACAGACTGGGTAAATCCGCTGTACGTATTTGGAGAAAAGGCATATAGTTCTGTTTCTTTGTCAGTTTGTCATTTATTTGTTTTTGGTGTTAAACATGTAAAAGTGGGTAGTGAGATTTTTCAAATTACTTTGAATAATACTTTGTAAGAGTACAGGTGTGTATACATGCTCTACTGTGAATCTTGCATAATCCAGTGAGTTCAACAGTTTTTGGTGGGGATTGTGAGCTGTTGGCTGTTTGGGGGGATCATGCCTTACATTTATGTAATCTTGAGGATTTTTTCCCTTTCAACAGTTGAAATTTGTTTTGGTTTTTCTGTTACATTTCGAGTTGTGTGGACTGTCAGGGATGCATGATTTAGTTAAATAGGTTGTGTTGTCTGCATTTTTTTAGTTGGACTGTAAGCACTATTATTGGCTTAATGATTTTGCACATTGACCAAACAGTTTTTATTTATGTATTGTCTTATATTGCCATTTTCTAACGTCTTACACTATACTTCCACCTGCAAGTTTTGATTAATGATTTTGCACATTGACCAAACAGTTTTTATTTATGTATTGTCTTATATTGCCATTTTCTAACGTCTTACACTATACTTCCACCTGCAAGTTAAGCTTTTATATTCCTTGACTAAGTGTTCATCACTTTTTATGCTTCTTCCTGGTTAAGTATTGGTAGATGTTGATTGTAAGATCACTGTTGCAGTAGCCTGAGTTTTATGTAGGACGTTTCATGCCGAGGACAGGACCAGCCAGTCAGCTTTTAGATGCTTTTAGTCTTTAAGGGAACCTCCCACATTTTCTAGCCACTTTATAGATCAAGGCTGTCTGTATAAATACAGTGGCTAGAATGCCAAAGCTAAGAGCTTTCACACTGTTTGCTGGTCAGCTAGCACTTCCCAAGGCTTGGCAGATAAATACCCCCATTAAGGAATGACGTTACACAACTTTGTTTAAAAAAAAAAAATGATTTTGTGGGAAGACCTGCGTTTAACAGTTCTGTTTACATCGGTGTCACAGAAACAATTTAGCACTATTCTGAATTTTCTGTTAGGACACGCTGTAGGGAATTCCTTGTGAAATTAATTTTTGTAAGAAATGGTTTTACATTTTATACAGAAATTATAGCTAGGGGCTATGTCTAGTGATTCTTTTATTTTTGGGTGGGGGTTATTGTCAGAAGAAAAATTCAGACGAGTCACATCTGTCTCAGGTGATGAAAAATTTCTTTATTAGCAGCTAACCAGATTACACATCATGTTGGCCAAGATGATCTCCTCCTCTGGTCAACTTGTTTACTGACATCAACTTTTATACTGCAAGCAAAACAACTTTTTGTTACATTTCTGACCATTGACAGTTGGCTATGGAAAACACCTGTGGTAAACATGTTTATCAAAAATTACCTCAAACTAACAGTTAGTGCAGAATGTTCAAGAAGTACAGAATGTTCAGTTCAACAATGGTAGCTCAAATTTTCCAGGAATCACAGCCTGCTTCAGTAAATTAACTCTTACTCGGCCGTGCGTCCTTATCCCAGGCTTCACTAAGCTATAACCAAGTCTCTTTATTCTGAAAAGCAGAAAGTTATTATTCAGGTTTATAAGCAATGCTGCATTTTGCTCACAGATGAGGCCCATCTTTGATAGGCATATCCCAACAAATAACATGTTCACTTTGCAAGAAGAGGAAAAAGACAAATAACAGTATGTTTTTAAAACTTTTCTCTTAACATTTCCCCCCCTGAAAACACTTTTTGTCTTTTTATTTCAGCAATATATGGTAAAAAACTAAGTTTTTCTTTGAATACATTACTTCATTGGCAAGACAAACTTTTAAACTTCAAAAACATTTGCAAAAAGTCACATTTCAATGTATTCACTTTCACCAGTCTGTTGCAATTGCTGGTACATCGTCTTTGTAACAGTAGTATCAACCAGTTTTTGTAGAAGACCTCTGATACAGGGTATATAACAGCAACCACATACCACCACGATAGCCACAGTGACAACAATGGACACCAGGAAACTGCTGATGAGATGACTCCATTTTCCAAACCATGCTTGTAGAAAGTCTGTAAAGGGATTATTTACACCAGAGTTCTCTGACAATTCTTCGGATAACATTTCCAAACCTTTCAAAGCTCGAGTGATACTTCCGTCAGGCACAGTGTTTGGAATGTATGACAACAGAAAGTCCCAAACATCCTGCAAACTCCTCCTCCTTTGGCCAGGAGCATATCCAACGCAATTCGATTCTGCAATGCCACCTGCGAAGTGGCCTCTAGTTGTTCAGCAATTCCTTTCAATGCTTCTTTGGTATAGTTCACAAAACGCTGCTGGTTATAGTAAATGTAGTTGATCCAGTCCACATTCTTATTTGGTTGAATCCAGACAAAGATGGATGTAAAACCAGCTGCTATTTGGTTTATTGCTTTGCATTCATCGGGTATGCCTCGTGGTACGCCAATGCTATCGATGTAGACACCATTATCGAAGGATTGCTTCGGTGCCTCTCTTTTTCTCCTACTCAACCACTTCGGCTTTATTTCAGGTTCTCTTACGAAATTGCTTGCTGGAACTGGGAAAATGTAGAATGACAGAATTAACTTTACAAGTGCACAAGTTCCCTTCCAGGGAATCGTAGGCCTTGATCTGAGTTTGTTGTCTCCACATAACCACCATACATCTGCTAAACTATGAGTTTGGTTCTCCAGAAATGGATTCTCATTGCCATTCACAGTAACATTGCAATAGTTCCGTCCCATATTGCCATAATTCTTCCCTGTGCCATCTCTGGAAATGCACATATACGAACCTGGATAGGAAATCGCTGCAGGTAGTTTCTCAACTTTGCTTATGACTGGAAAATGCTGAGTTTCATTTTTGCATTTATCTTCAGTTTTGTTGAAGAATAATTTTAACAGACACGTTAGGTTACCTTCATCTCGCATCAATGGGACTGTCGCTAGTTGCTGTTTACCTTCAGCACAAGAAACACAGTACTCACGATGTGCCTCTCTGGTACTATATCTAACCCAAGATAACCATTCGTTATGGTGTACGAATCCCGTCTCGAGTAACAATTGTTCTTCTGTGAAGGCAAAATTTGCTTTACTTGTCGCATTCTTAAGGCTTTGTACTTTAAGTTGGAGGGTCCCCAAATTATCAGTTCCAGTTGGAAGAGACACTCCGATTCCATAAACTCCTGAATCACTTTCTTGTGGTGACACAATGGTTATAGTAATTACTTTGGTACCTTGGAAATGCTCAATTTTTATTCTTTGTTGCCTGCTTTTATCTTTCTCTGGTATCACTGCACCACTTGTTTCCCATCCATTCACATCTGTTGACCACCAAACATTTGACCAGGACGTAGTCTCTATTGCACAAGTATTTTGCACGAGTCAAGAAATCATTATTGTTCCATTTAGAACAGTCCAAAATTCCTTCACAAAGTTTCAACTTAAACGCAGTATTAACACCTGTTTGTGCTTGCAGCACCACCATTCCTTTTTCTCTTGCAACTGTTCCTTCTCGTATGGACATATTTACTTTCGCCACCAAAATCATCATCATGTAACAGTTCCAAGTACCAGTTGAACATGGCCATCCTCCCCAAGGACTACCTTGCGCCGTTGGTTTCTTCACTGGGTTTGAGACGAACTAACCCCTATTGGGCTAGTCCCCCTTTGTAGCCAGACTTTGTGCTCAGAGGTCCGGTGGAGTTTGACCAATATCAATGGCAGAAGGAAAAGTCTTGAGTTTTTTACAGTGGGTGATAGGCATCCACGAAGTCCTCTCAGCGATCTTTACAGCCGTAGGTGTCGAGATAAGTACTTGGTATGGGCCTTCCCACCTGGGGGATGACCAATTCTTTCTCTTCACAGTTCGGATCCACACCCACTCCCCGGGTGCCACGCTTAACAAGGTTTCATTTCTAGAATCTGCAAAGGAGTCATTGGTTACAAGAGACTTGACATTTAGCAGCTTCTTCATATAATCCGCTAGATCCTCACCCCCCTCATGGTCCGCTGGCAACAATCCTTGCCACTGCGGGACGTAATATGGTCTCCCAAACAAAAGTTCAAATGGTGTAAGTCCTTTGTAGGAGGGTGAGATTCGCATATACAGGAGTGCCAAAGGAAGGCACGCAGTCCATGATCTATGTGTTTCTGCCATCAGTTTGTGGAGCTTACTCTTCAAGACACCGTTGTGTCTTTCCACCAGTCCAGCTGACTGCGGATGGTAAGCACAATGGTACTAGAGATCAATTTGAAACACTTGACCCAACTTCTGAACAATCCGGTTAACAAAATGAGACCCATTATCACTGTAAATGCATATTGGTAAACCAAATTGGGGAATTATTTCTGTAGTCAAAAGTTTTGCTACTGTTTGTGCATTCGGGTGCTTTACTGGAAAAGCTTCTACCCATTTAGAAAAAGCATCAATAATGACTAAACAGAACCTTTTTCCCTCTGAGGGTGTCAATTCAATAAAGTCCATACAGAGTGTGTGGAATGGATATGGAGGGGTGGGGAATGCCTGCTGAGACTTTTTAACTCCCCCCTGAGCATGATACTTTGCACACAATAAACAAGATAAACAGAATTGCTTTGCATAAGTTGAAAACCCCTTACACCAAAACACCTTAGACACTATTTGAATCATCGTCTGTACTCCTACATGGGCAGGTCCATGGCTAACCAATGCCGCATACCTAAAAAGGTTTGAGGGTGATACCATTTTGCCATCTGATGCCCTATACACAACCCATCCTGTTGAGTGATACCATATTTTACCCAACGACATTTTTCCTTCCGTGTTGTCAATGTTTGCATTACTTTTAGTGTCTCTAAGTCTAAGAGGTGTCCGGGCTCTAAATCATTGTCATGTAAAAGCAAATCATTTTCTTGAGCTGCCTTTTTTGCAGCCATATCAGCCAGGGCATTTCCCCTGGAGACAGGATCTTTTCTGTTGGTATGTGCGGAACATTTACATATCGCTATCTGAAGTGGTAGTTGCACTGCATCTAACAACTGTAAAATTAAATCTCTGTGATTTATTGGTTTGCCTGTTGCAGTAACCATTCCCCTATTCTTCCATTGTTGAGCGAAAACATGTACAGTGGAGAAAGCACATCGACTATCTGTATAAATTGTCACTTTCTTACCCTCCCCTAAGGTACAAGCTCGAGTCAAAGCCACCAACTCAGCTGCTTGTGCAGATTAAATGTTTGACAATCTTTTTGCCTCCAAAACTTCAGTTTCTGTGGTGACAGCATACCCTACTAGTGTTTTTCCTACAGTGTCTTTCTTTGCTGATCCGTCTACAAACAAAACGAGATCAGAATCTACCAACAGAATATCCATTAAATCTGGTCGGGGAAGCACTTTGTCATGAATGCTCTCTAAACAAACATGTGGAGTACCTTCTTCTGGAGTCGGCAAAAGTGTCGCCGGATTAAGAGTAGTACATCTTTCTATGGTCATATGAGGCTGTGTCAGCAGCACTGTCATACATGACAAATGTCGACTAGGAGATTAAAAGGTTATCTTATCTTGCAAAAGTATAGTAGCAACTGAATGTGGAACCTGCAATTGTAATGGGTGGAACAAAACTAATGATGCTGAGGCTTGTACTGCCATGGCGGCTGCCACTACAGCTTGAACACAATGCGGCAATGCCCTTGCAACAGGATCTAATCTGGAGGAGTAGAAAGCTATCGGTCTCTGTTTATCCCCATGTACTTGTACCAGAACCGAAGTCATATATCCTCCCTTACAATCAACCATTTGTATAAACTGCTTCAAATAGTTCGGAAAACCCAAAACAGAGGATCCTGCTGTCAATTGCTTAATTCTATTAAATGCCTGTATTGCCGTATTTGTCCACTGTATATCATTTTTAGCTGCCATGGGAGTGTCATAGATTAGTGCGGTCAATGACCCTACTTCCTCAGCATAGTTAGGGATCCAACTTCTACAAAAATTAGTCACACCTAAAAAGGACATTATCTCCCGCTTAGTTGTGGGCATAGGTGCCTCAAGAATTGCTTGTTTTCTTTTGTTCTCCAATTGTCTACCTGCCTGCGAAATTAAATAACCCAAGTACTTTACTTGTGCTTTCCACAATTGTAACTTTTCTTTATTTACCTTATGTCCTTGCTCAGCTAAAAAACTAAGAAGGGCAAGGGTATCCTTTCTACAACTTTCCTGCGTGGGTGAGGCCAACAAAATATCATCTACATACAACAGAACCTGGCTTCCCTCTGGGGGAACAAACTGAGCTAAATTCGCAGCCATTTCTTGTGCGAATATTGTCAGACTCTCACAATAACCCTGTGGCAATCTGGTGTAGGTGTATCTTTTACCTTGATAAGTGAATGCAAACCAAAATCTACTCTCCTTATGTAGTGGTATGGAGAAAAAGGCATTGCTTATATCTATGACAGAAAAATATCTGTTCTGAGGTAGTAAATCATTAAGTAATGTATAGGGGTCAGGGACCACCGGTGCTCTTGGGATCACAGCTGAATTAACTGCTTGTAAATCCTGAACCAACCTCCATGACCCATCCGGTTTCTTCACAGGAAACAATGGAGTATTGCAGGGCGAATCTGGGCATTCAACAAGAATTCCTACCTGTTTTAGCTGCTCAATAACTGGCTTAATTCCTTCCTCTGCTTGTTTACTTAGCGGGTATTGGTGGTTACGAGGTCTAAAACCTGACTTTGGAGTTATTCAAACTTCACCTGCTGTTTTCATCAGTCCCACATCCCCTTTACCTTTTGACCATAAATCTACAGGTAAGGCACTTAACGCACTATCTTCCTCTTGAGTTAGAAAGATTTGTCATGCCATTTCTGTTTTGTCATCCCTGAGGTGCACACTTGGTTGCGCCCAGGTCACCCAATTTAATCTTTGTACCTGGATCTGTTGATCCTTCAACTGACTTTCTGACATTGTGTCCCAATTCATTACTTTTTTCGCCAAATCTACCCAATGTGTCCCCACCGCTTTAGTAATTGAAATATGTGGGCTATAACCTGAGCAATATAAAGAACTCATTTCCTTGGTCAAAGTACAGGTCACTACTGTATTACCTTGCGTATCCCAAAACATATAATTCAAAATTATCCTTGCACGTTTGTGCTTAAAGAATTCTTTTTCAAATTCTTTATCCGGACCTGGGGCCTTTCTATAGAACATTGTACAATCCAAGTGCACCGCAACCTGCGGTGACCCGCTCCTATATTTACTTAAAGCTAGGTTGATCAAATCTGTATCAACCCTCCCCGGGGCGTTTGAAATCAAGTCCTGGCTATACCAGTAAAACAAGTCTTGTACTCCCTGTACCACCAAGCCATCCGCTAACCTTTTCGACTCAATGCCTTTAGGTGTGGGAATTGCTGCTATTCCAAACAAATGCATCAAATCTCTTCAAAGCAAATTAACTGGACAAACTTTCGATATAATTACCCTACACCTAACAGTTTGGTTGGTTTGTGGATCTGTGAACAATAGAGGATGAGACAGTGGTTCCTTATAGATTTTCCCGTTTGCCACTTTCACAAGGACAAACTCATCTGTTTCGCAGTTCGGAGGCACAACTGCTGGACCCAAAAGTGTACGCGATGCACCTGAATCACATAAAAACTCCACCTTTTGTCCCTCAACCAAAAACTCTATCATGGGTTTTTGATCTAGATGCATAGCAATACCCAAATTTGCCAGGTTTATGACTTCACAGTCACAATCCTGCCCTTCCTTATGAGTGTTCTGACATTCATCGCAGAGAGTGTCTGCCTCATCATCATCACAATCATTCTCACTTTCTTCTTCTCTACAATAATGAATTTGGCGCCTTCCTTTACAATCATATAGTCATGCGGAGCCCTTGTTCGTAAGCTGTGGGGGGTGTTGCCACTCTTCACAGTCGGCAGCGAAGTGCCCACGTCTACTGCACTTAAAACATTCTCCACGTTTTAAACTTCCCTCATATTCCTCTGAATGACCACCCGGTTCATTTAACGTGTCCCATTTCGGGCCCCCACGTTTTTTTACGCCACCACGGCGCCCTTGCCCCCTTTGGTCCTGTACCAAGAATATACCACCATCATCCCCTACTGCTAACACTTGTACTTTCTTTTTCTTTTTTAAATTGAAATGTCGCTCAGCATGCCGTGCATATTCAAACAAAGGTTGCAGTCAACATGTTCTATGATCTACCATATGCTTAGTTATAAAACTACTTATTGGAGCCTTACAACCCTTAAGAAAAGCATTTTTCAATTGCTGTTCATACGGACTATTATTGGTCTGATCCTGCGGAATCATCATTCCACAATGGTTATTGAACACTTCTGTCAATCTTACAATATAGTGATCTACAGATTCATCATCATTTTGGATGCACTGATTTATTACTGTCCAATCTGCTCTTGGACACCACTTATCAGAAATTCTCTTTAACAGATCAGTGACTCTCGTGTCTAACACCCCAGAATTATGCTTTAATGTAGTGCCGTCATCTGCCTTACATGCCCAAGTACCACAAACTAAGTGCCAATCTGGACCCAGGATTTGTCGCACTACTTGTTCTACTTCTAAACCATTTAGATGATAACTTAAATGCATACCAACTATGTCCTCAGAAAACTTTTGGAAATTAACCTTGGGATGAGGAATACCATCTGTAGCTCGTTTTATATCCTTTCTAGCCCAGGGACGATAAACTAAAATAGTTGGCTCTTGTCCAACATCCCCGGCTTGTGGGTTTGCAACTTGTATTAAGGAGAGAGCTTCTGAGTAGTCAGAAAGTTTAATGGCCCAACGTCCTTGCCCTGCTGGTCCTGACGTTAACTGCATAGGTTGGTCTACCTGTTGCAAAGCAACCTTGGGTACTACGGGAATTTGTGGGTAAATTGGAGGGGTCACAACATTTCCTTGAGCAGCCAATAACCCACCCTGCTGTACAGATCCTACATCTTCAGACTGATATTGAGGAGGTTCCGCCGGTACAGCAGCAGCAATTTCCCCATACGGTGGGGCAGTTGCCTGCCTTTGTACCGCACAAACTGTATGCTCATCCTCCTTATCTAAAAATAAAGCTACTTTTCCACTTGGCACCAGTGATCCCTTTTGATTTATTTTTTTCTTTTTTCTGGCACTGTTTTTCTTTTATAGCTCGTTTATTTGCTGCTTCTAACCATTTTTGTGCTTGGGGAAATCCCAATTGTCTTTGCTTTTTAGTTCTAGTTCCTGCATCTCTTTTCAAATCTCTAACCAATTTTGCACAGGCATTCTTATTCAGGGTACCATCAAAATCATATTTCAACTTCCACTTTTTCAAAAATTTAACATTATTTTTGTTTAAACCTTTCATATACTTGGCATCAACATTTAAACAGACATCACTCTCACACTTGCAGCAACTCGAACCCATGTTTCCCCTAGATTTCTTACTTTAGGACTGTATCAAAGTTACTTTACAGGGCTTATTATAAAATGGGGCTATCTGAACGGGTGATCCTAACAAAATAATCTTAACAAGTAATCCTACCCACCCTTAACTAAAAATAAAACCCTTGTCGATAAGATTAAATTAAAATAAAAGAAAATTTATTTTTCATCCTACCTGAACCAGATGAGACTCCGTTTCCCCTTTTTATTCAGAATCCGTCCCTCAGATAGGGATCAGAGAGCGTCCGGCATCCTCTCAACGACAAATCAGTTGGAGGGCTTTCAGTCGAGGGAATCTTAAGATGAGAAACCCTCACCTACACAGGTTTTTCGGTCTCTGTCGGTCTGATCCGTATCTTCGTAGAGGTTTCCGGTCCGAAGGACCAAAATGTCAGAAGAAAAATTCAGACGAGTCACATCTGTCTCAGGTGATGAAAGATTTCTTTATTAGCAGCTAACCAGATTACACATCATGTTGGCCAAGATGATCTCCTCCTCTGGTCAACTTGTTTACCGACATCAACTTTTATACTGCAAGCAAAACAACTTTTTGCTACATTTCTGACAGTTGACAGTTGGCTATGGAAAACACCTGTGGTAAACATGTTTATCAAAAATTAAGTCAAACCAACAGTTAGTGCAGAATGTTCAAGAAGTACAGAATGTTCAGTTCAACAATGGTAGCTCAAATTTTCCAGGAGACACAGCCTGCTTCAGTAAATTAACTCTTACTCGGCCGTGCGTCCTTATCCCAGGCTTCACTAAGCTATAACCAAGTCTCTTTATTCTGAAAAGCAGAAAACAGTTATTATTCAGGTTTATAAGCAATGCTGCATTTTGTTCACAGATGAGGCCCATCTTTGATAGGCATATCCCAACAAATAACATGTTCACTTTGCAAGAAGAGGAAAAAGACAAATAACAGTATGTTTTTCAAACTTTTCTCTTAACAGTTATATACGTGGTCATTTTGTTTTATTTAACAGCTTGTCAGACTGCTTATGTTAGATAGCAGATCTTGGCTTTTTTTTATTAAATCTAGTGTGAGTTATAACTTTGTGTGAGGAAAAGACTAACTTTTCTATCAGATGTGGTTGCTAGGAACTCAAATTAGTGTATTTAATGGTTGTCTTGTAAAATTTTTACTTCAACTCAAATTTTTCACAGAGAGGTAAGAGTGACACACCAAGGCTTCACTATCTGTTTTTCAAACTCCTTTAGCTGTAAGAACATGGACTGTGGTCCTGGCGACTTGATTGTTCCTTCTTCCAGAAACAAAAAAAAAAAAAAAAGTGTGTGCTGTGTATATATACATATGTTATATATAAATGAAACATATATGTTTTATATATATATATATATATATATATATATATATATATGTGTGTGTGTGTTTATATATATATATATATATATATATATATGTGTGTGTATGTATATATATATATATATGTGTGTGTGTGTTTATATATATATATATATATATATGTGTGTGTGTGTGTGTATATGTATATGTATATATATATATATATATATATATATATATATATATATATATATATGTATATGTATATATATATATATATATATGTGTGTGTGTGTGTGTGTGTGTGTTTTATATCTATTATATGTTTATTCTTCTGGTGTGTTCTCTGGTAAGCTACTAAGGACCAGGAAAAAGACATGCCCTCTGTTGAAGTTCAGCTGCCCTGTTCAAGAAAGAGAGAACCACTCTTGCCATTGTCTTGTAAGGAAATGGAAGAAGTTATTTTTGTTTCCTACACTGAAGAGTTTCTTTCCAAAGGGTAGAGATTTTCTTAAACTGTTTTTTTTTCTGTGGATCTCACAGAAAAAAAAGGAAAGTTCAAAATTCTCCCCTCCTAGTACAGGTAAGGAGGATTGGCTGGAAGGGGGTATTATGGGTGTGTTTGTATGTTGGTTTGAGGGTTTTCAGTAAAACAAAAAGTTCTGTAAGTTGTGATGTAGGCTCAAATGGAGATGGCAGGAAGCAGTTGTATAAAAGCTTAATCTTCCAGACAGTACATGTATGTAATACAAACGCTGGAACTAGGCATTTAACAAAAAAGCTGTTGTACATAAAAGTGGCAATAATAATTTTTCTAGAATATGATGCTTTCTATAATGTCTTTAAACATTAATGGTCTCACAGATAAATTCAAAAAAAGAGTAGGGAACTATATTAAGAATGTAGCGTACAAATAGCCATGGTACAGGAGACGCACTTGGAAAGAACTGAACATGTGAATTTGATAAAGGTTTTCAGAATGGTTGTCCAGCAGAATACCTGGGGTAAAGGAAGAGAGGAGTATGTGTATTGCAAGAGGAGCTCAAATAGTGATAGAAGAGGATAACAGGACAATAATGGTAGATTTGTAGTACTAAGGGGCTACTAGCAAAGGAAGAGAGTTGCACTGGCATGTATTTATATTCCACCAAAAAACACTATAATGGAGCTAAAGAAAATTCTGTGAGAAATAATCCGCTTTCAGCAAGCAGTATTACTTGTAGGTGGGGACTGGAATTTGACTTGCAACAGTGAAGATGTGTCTGGGGAGCCCAGAAGGGAAAATATAACAAAGGCGAGTAGATATTTAAAGAAATTTATGAAAATGTTTGGCATGGGAGATGTGAATTCACTACTAGGAGTTCAGAGTGAATTTGCATATTTTTCCTCAAGATACAAAAACTGGGCTGGGCTAGGCTAGACACAATTCACATTTCACAAGAACATGTGAATTTAATTGAATGTCTTCATACATACCCAATAACTATTTCAGATCATGTGCCAGTATTAACTAAAATGAAAATGAGACACTGGTGGTTTCACACTTATCTGTTGAAAAGAGAGAAATTTAAGGAATGGGTAGTGGAAATTATTCAGGAGCTATTAGAGGAGATATAAATTTCTTCTAGAAATACAGCTATGGAGTGGAATAAAATTAAAGGGGAGTTTAAAAATACAGTAGAAATAGAGTTATCGTTAAGAAGTAACAAGAATTGTTTAGAGGGACTGACAAATGTTAAAGTACTGCAAAATAGGGGAGGATCTCACAGAACACGAGGAGGAGCAACTGCAAATGCTAAACAAAAAATAAGGGATTACCTCAGCAATGTGCATGAGTTTAGAAAGATTGCTGTTGAGCAGCTTTTTTTCAGCTTTTTGATAACTTTGGAGCACAAAACTTTTAGCACAACTCAGGCAACAGAAAGTAGAAAGGGCTGTCACCAAGCTTAGGGAGCCTATAAAAAGTAAGGTAACAAGGGAATCCTGTAGAAGTATTAGAAATATTTTGGAAATTCTGTGAGGTTTGCATTAAGCAGAGAAATCGGGAAATCAGGAAAAGGTACAAATGGAACTGTTTATGTGATTAAATATGCCAAGGTTAGAGGTAGGGGAGGCTCTGTTACTAACAGTTACGATTGGAGGGAGATGAGATAAAAATGGTGATGTATAATCAATCTACAGGAAAGTCCCTAGGAATAGATGATATTCCTGTGGAAATTTGGAAGCTAGGAGGGAAAAGACTGATAAAGATGTGGAAGGTTTTGTTTAACAGTAGTTCAAGAGGAGGAGAAGTACCAACATCCTGGAAGAAAGCAGTGGTAGCTGTAATACCTAAAGAGGGTAAAGATCCATCAGATCCAGCTTCATACAGGCCTATTTCAATACTAAATCATGATTGTAAAGTGTTTGTTTATAATGGCTAAAAGAGTGGCAAAAGTGATGCCAAAATTGATATGGATCAGTGTGGTTTTGTGGAAGGGAGGCAAACATTTGACAACATTAACAGCACACTGATGATCTATTGGGAAGCAGAATGCAAGAAAATACCACTGTTGGTGTGTATTGATGCAGAGAAAGCATTTGATAGAGTAAGCTGAGAGTTTGAGCAGAGCAGTGGAAGCATTTGCATTCCCTGATAAAATTATAAGGTTGATTAGGAGGATATATGAGGGATCGGAGGTGAAAATTCAAGTGAGTGGGATCCTCTTTGGTAATTTTTGTTTGAGTCTCTAGATGAATGAGGCAAGGGTGTCCTCTGTTCTCTTTATTTGCATTATATTTAGAACCATTGGCAAAGAAAATAAGGGACCCAAAAATTTAAGGATATGATTGGTATGGTAGTCGAGAAGAGCTGGCTATGTTTGCAGATGATATTTTATACCTGACAAAACCAGAAAGGGACATTACAGTCTTGTGGAACATTTTGAGACGGTTTCAGATCTCTTTGAGATGAAAAAAAATTACTGAAACTAAAACAAAGGCAGTAGTGGTAAATTATGTACCCACACAGACTCACAAATTGATTCAGGAATGTCCATGGTTTATGGAGACATGATAAAATTAAGTATTTAGGACTATGGTTTAAAAATGATTCCAGTGTGGCAGCTAAGGTTATTGTGGGAAGAGACTAAACAAAAGGTGATACAAAAGCTGAGAAAATGGAAGCTCTCTTATATGGTTATCGATAGTAAGATACACACATTTAAAATGTTTTTAGTCCCTATAAAAAGGGTCTTATACATAGGTCAGGCATATTTGTATCAACCAGAGGAGAAGTTGTGAATAGTTAATGTAGAGCTGAAGGATTTTTATCTGGGTGGGGAAGATGGCAAGAGTCAAGCGGGATAAGCTTATTCTTATATTATTAGTATATAATCTGGCAGCCTGGGATTACCCTTATAGAACAAAGCAGCCTGGGATTACCCTGTTTTGAAGGGGTATTTTAGATCAACACAGTTAAGACTCTTCTACATACCACAAGCAGCAAACCATAAAGAAATAATGAAATGGGAGGAAGCTCAAGAAACGAGGAGAGACTGGGATTTTGGATGTAGACCTTTAAGGAGAGTAACATGGTGCTGCGGTAGCATTGTCGCCTCACAGTAAGACGTTATCCGGTTCGATTCTCAGCAAGAGCGTCTTCTGTGTAGAGACATGCGTGAATGGGCGTGGCTTCGTGGAAGGTTGTGCGTCAGGGCTGGCAACTCGGCACATAAAAATCTACTGCCAATCATTAGCGGACCGGAGTTTGCTGTGGTGACCCCTAACCGGAAAAAGCCGAAAGACGCAACAACAATCTTTAAGGAGAGTAACAGTAATCATATGGAATATTATATTCATAAAGTAGCAGAAAGTATTCTAAGAACCAAACTAACACGAGAATGGAGAAAAGATATTCTGATGATAGTGATGACTGCAATTAGGGATACACACAGTAGGCAAAAGGGGGCTGGAATTTATTGGAGAAAACTGGCAAAGGATCCATGGTATTGGGAGCAAGTAAGTAGAGGGGGAAAGGTAATAGAATATGAAGACGCCCAGACCTTATTTGGACTGCAGGTTACAGATTGCCTTCCCTTTCAAGAACTTATATCAAGAGTATAGGTAAGGAGAAATAAATAGGGGAGCCCTAAACAAAAGACCAGCAATGGTAGAGTTTCTAGTAGAATCTAGAAAACAAATTGCCGTTAAGAAAAGAATAGTTAGTAGAACATATAAAATATTTCATGATCATTATAAGAATCAATCAGAGGAGGTTATAAAGGATTTTGAAGAGGCTGGATAAGCAGTTCACAACGAAACAATAGAGGGGATATATGTATGTCTCCCAAAGTCAAGAAGATTTAGGATCTTTGCTTGTAAGTGTTTATACAGGTATTTTTATACCCCAAGTAGACTGCAAAGAATTTTTCCTCTGGTAAACCGCAAATGTTGGGGTTGTGGTGGGGAAGAGAGAGGTAAATGGGAACATTTTCTGGGAGTATAATGATTTGGCAGACTTTAAAGATTCTCTGCACACTGCTCTGTCGGAGATGCTGGGTGAGCAAATTGGCATAACTAAGGAAATTATTTTCTGAGCCATTATACAGAGTCAGAATTGCCCTATACATAGTTAGGCCTTGATTAGTGTAATTATGGTGGCCGGCAAAAAATCAGTTACTAGAAAATAGAAATCAAATTCTAAACCAACTTCACTAGAAGTAGCGAAGGTAGCAACAGAGATAAAACATCTGGAATTGGGATATTTAGAAAATTAGAGAAGAAAAGATTTGAATTATGATTTATTTTCATTTATATGAATGCAAGATTGCCTATGTCATACGTGATAATTACATGTTTCTTGTTTAAATATAAAACAAAGGAAGATTGACTGGCTTTGTTGTAGTTTTATTTAAAGCCTTTCAGTCTTTTAAGTGCTGTGTCTAGCCATTTTGTTACAAGGAAAAGATTTTAATTTTTTTCAGAGTCTGGTGTTAAGTTGTGTTTCCTGTGATGGGGAAACTGACTCTCAGGGAGATTATTCTTCAGCTTTCCTCTACTTAAAGTTTGTTGTTAGATACTTTTGCCAGAATGAAGGATTTCTTTCAAGGGGAACGAAAGAAGTTCCTGAATCCCGTCAAAGATATGACTTAATATAATTGGATTTTCTCAAAATTAACTTTTGCCACACAGTTTACTGCAGTTTATCCTGCTCCATCTGACAAGATGGGAACATTTGACAGGTTTGGGGAAGAAAGTGTGTGGTACTTCAACCTTGTCCTTCTGAATAGTGAATTGTGTTCATATTCTAAATTTCTTTTGACTTCTGTTGTCAATATGAGAAAATTAGTGGCAGCCCTCCATTCTTCAGAGATTGACTCATCTCTGAATTCCTTATCTTCTGTGTCTCTGATAACAAAATACTCTTTTATAGATTCATAGGTAAGAACTAGGCTAGTTGACCTTGAGGACCATTTTAAGCCTAGACATTTTCCCTTTTTGTGCTTGAATTTTAATATATCCCATTTGGTTAGAGATTGGACTGACATTGTCCCATGGTCGATAGATGTTACCCAAATGAGAATCACTTGGATCATACCATAGATATGTTGAGTGGACACATGCATGGGATAAAGCATTTGGGGGGTTGCCTTTGTCCACTAGTAGTACAGGGGACAATACTGGGGTAAATGTTTTGTTTCCCCTCCATAGATACAAACTGCACTTGAATATGGACAGGGATGAACTTTGTTTAATGTGGATGGGTTGTCTGTTCAAGAGCAGCAGTATCCACTGCGAGATGCATCTGTTCCTCCAAACCATTCTGTTGATGTTGCAGAAGGGGTTCATACCCCTAGATTGAGTATTTGTTGATAACATTTGACTTGCTGATGTGCAGTAAATCCATTAGTATTAGGTCAGAGGGTGCCTTGTATGATAAACACAGGTCACCTCTTAGCTGTCTGTAGGATACAGAATATGGAGACAGGACTAAGGGTCCATGTAAGACATGTTGTTAAGGCTTTGTATCCTTTTAGAAAGGTATCTCTGTGGGTGTTCAGTTGTGGAGTGCATCTTTGTAATGCTCTTAACACTGATGTCCTTCAAGGATGCATCTGCAGTCATAACATATGGGTTGTCCTGCCTCAGGCAGCCCTTCGGTCGGCCGGATTCCAAAGTCTGGGTCTGGCCTCGGCTGATGTCGCACTTCACCCGACGTCATAGCTCCTGGGGTATAAAGGCATCAGCCGACACCATTTTCCTCAGTCTTTCTTGCCACGCGGTGCCGAAGCAGAAGCTGTTCGCAAGTGCCGGTCGGTCAGATCCAGAGATTTCAGCTACCGAAGACTTCTAAAAAAGCTAAGTACCCCGTTGGGGACTCTTTCTTGCCTCAACCGATGTCAGACAAAGTAAATAATTGTTTAACTTGTGGGAAACAAATACCTCATAAGGATTTCCACTCTTACTGCCTTCCTTGCTTAGGCCCAGACCACGACATATCAGCTTGTTTAGCCTGTGCTTCCTTCAACCGACGGACACTTAGACGTCGGTTGGAGTTTGCTGAAGAGTTTTTTGGCTCCGCTTTTGCATATAAAATGCCGTCGGAGACTCCGACTACACATTTAGCTAAAAAACGCAAGGAAATGGACCGACACTCGCGGCCCACGGTTTCGGCTGAAACCACGGTTAGGCCTACCGCGAGTGTCTCGGTTTTGGCTGAAACCGAGACCTCAGTTCTCCCTTCGGCTGAAAGCATGCCTCTGACAACCGAGGCCACACAGGCCCCGGCTGAGTCGGCTACAGAAATTCCTATTGAAGAAGCAGGCACACAAGATTTGTCCGACACCATTCCGTTGGACATCTCTACTCCTGCACGTGGGGCAGCTAGACCCCCTGCTTCTATGTCTATCAAGGCCTTCTCCAGGGCTAAAGCAGCTAAACTTTCCAAGGCCTTACCTACAAAAGCTCCCTCTCACAGACCTACTTCAAGTTCTCAGATTCTCAGCCTTGCTGAGGACCTTATTTCTCTGATCAGGGGATCCCAACCTCACCCAGACAGGGCCTCACAACCCCCTCCTGAAAAGAGGCCTAGGTCTGAACCCCCTGAACCTCTCTCCTCTGACTATTCCTCGGATGGTTCAGATTTATCTGACCATCAGGAAGGACCATACTCACCTTATGAGGATTCTGATGCAGAAGACTCCATTCCTTCTGCCTCCCCTCCAGAAGAATTTTCATTTGGGGAAGCTCTACACTTAATGAGGGAACACTTCCAATGGCAGGGTCAGGATTTTTCTGATTCTAGGAAAAGGCTAAGGACTTTTTTACACTTACCACAGCATAGGCCTTTAGCCATACCACCTGTACTATCAGTTGTTGATGATGCATACAATGATGCCAGTACTGCCCCTGATTCTCTTTCCCCGGCCCCTGCCAAACCTGACAGATACTACAGGGTCCCGGATTCTCACTTCCACTTGTATAAGGCCCATGCTGCAGACCCAGAAACCATTTCTCAGGGCCCTAAAGGTGTTGCAGCTGCCTCTGCCAAAAAAAACCCTACCCTCTGAAAGAGAATCAAGAGCATTAGAGAGATGGGGTAAAAAGGTTTATACATCTGCTACTCTTTCTGCCAGGGCTTTAAACTGTCAATTTCACATGATACAGTACCAGGAATTTTTGTTAGATCAGCTGAATAAAAAACTGTCCTCTCCTGAACCTTTAGACCGTAAGTCCCTTCAGGATTTGGTACACAACTCTCAGCAGGTCAGTAATCATTTCTTAAAATGTGGCTATGATGCACTGGAGGCTTCATTTAGATCAGCTATGACTGGAGCAGTGATTCGAAGGCATGCTTGGCTAAAAGAACAATCCTTGCCAGACCATGTTAAGTCTAAACTCCTAGATGCCCCTATGGAGAAACAAAGTTTATTTGGCTCCCCTGCACAGGAGGTTCTAAAGAAAGTGGAAGAAAAAGCAAAATCTGTCCAAACAGTCAAGGATTTTCTGCAGGTCCAACCTCCGAGGTTCAGCAGAAATTGGCCTTCCAAGAACTGGTCCTTTCCAGACACAGACAGATTTCAGAGAGGCAAGAACAGGCGAGCCAGAGGTAGAGGGCAAGCTAGAGGCTCCTACAGAGGACGTCAATGGCAGCCTCCCAACCAGAGAGGTAGTGCAGGGCCTACAACTGCTGCACAAGGACAGACTCAATGACTTTACTTTGACACCGCCAACCAGGGCTCAATTGGAAGCACCTTTGGGCGGAAAGCTTTCCTTATTTTCAGAAAATTGGCACATGATTACAAGGGACAAATGGACACTACAAATAATAGACAAAGGATACAGGTTCCATTTCCACACATTACCGAAAAGAAAAGGCATGCCAGACCTGCCACCAAATCAAAGGGCAGAGGCTTTGAAACAAATCTCCAACTTAATGAAAATGAAAGCAATAGAAAAGGTTCCTCTTGCAGAACAAGGCCAAGGATTTTATTCCAGACTCTTCCTTGTTCCAAGAAAAGAAAAGCAATGGAGGCCTATTCTTGACTTGTCCGCACTAAATACTTATCTCATTGTGCCAAAATTCAAAATGCCGACTCTACAGCAACTCCTTCCCATGCTGGGCAAGGGGTCTTGGCTGGTAACTCTGGACCTCAAGGAGGCATACCTGCATGTCCCTATCAGACAAAGCTGCAGAAGACACCTCAGATTTCTTGCAGGTTCAGAGCATTATCAATTCTCAGCATTGCCCTTTGGCTTATCTACTGCGCCCAGAGTATTCACGAAATGCCTGGCATCAGTAATTGCACACTGCAGACTTAAGGGGATGCAAATATACCCGTACCTGGACGACTGCCTTATACAAGCGGACAGCAAACAAATTTTGGTAAAACACTTGAATTATGCCATCTATCTTCTTCAGGCCTTGGGATATACAGTCAACATTCACAAGTCAAGACTGGTACCATCCCAAAGAATAACTTTTCTGGGTGCGGATCTAGACACAGCCACCCAAATGGCTTTCCTCACAGAAGAAAAATAAAACCAACTACCGGATTACTTCAAAAACCTGTCAAGGCAAACTCAGCTGACTGCAAGGAAAATCCTGCAGGCCCTGGGTTACATGGCTTCTTGCATTCTTCTGATTCCTCAAGCAAGGCTAAATATGAGGAAACTCCAATGGTACCTAAGGAGTTTATGGACTCAGCACAGTCACAGCTTGGAAACTTTGATACCACTCATCCCATGCCTTCAAAGGGAATTTCTGTGGTGGGCTCAAGCAAGCCAGTCAAACAGGGGTTTGCCCTTCAGCAAACCAATAGCCAGCCAAACCATTACAACGGACGCTTCAGACCACGGATGGGGAGCACATGGAGGAAGATGCATTCAAGGGCTATGGTCACAAAAGAGCTACGCATGCACATAAACCAAAAGGAAATGCTGGCAGTGATACATGCAATCGAGGCCTTCAAGTTATTTCTACATCAAGGCCACCTGCTAATAAGGACAGACAACACTACAGTTATGTGGTACATAAACAAGCAGGGAGGCACCCATTCCTACCCTCTTTGCAGGCTGGCAATGAATCTATGGGAACTTTCCTTGACTATCAATATACAACTGCAATCCCAGTTTGTACCAGGAAAGGACAATATACTGGCGGACAGCTTAAGCAGGAACGTCATGTATGCACACGAATGGATGCTGCACCCAGACATCTTCCGTCAGATAACACAGTCATGGGGGAGACCAGACATAGACCTCTTTGCCTCCCCACACAATCATCAGCTGGAGAATTTCTGCTCAAGGACATACCACCTACAAGCATGGAAAGTGGACGCTCTCTCCTTCAGCTGGAGAACTCTAACAGTGTGTGCATTCCCACCTCTTCCATTAATGACCAAGGTCTTACTGAAGATCAGGGCAGAGCAACCAAGAGTGATTCTGATACCTCCGGACTGGCCAAGACAGCACTGGTACCCATTGCTAAAGAGCATGTCACAGACAAAACCATGACTTCTGCCACAATGGCCGCTTCTCCTGACACAGCACAATTACAAAACTCTGCATTCCAACCTGAAAACATTACAACTAGCTGCCTGGAAAATACCTTGACTCATCACCAGGATAAGCTATCCAAGAGAGTGAGGGATATCATCATGTAAGCTCGCAGACCTTCCACAAGAAAGGCATACTCAGCAAAATGGAAAAGATTTCACACCTGGAGCACCTCAAAGGGCCTAGATGCAACAGTTATGAACATGGCACATATCCTGGAATATTTGGCAAAAATGCTCCACAATGGCCTGTCTTACTCTTCCATTAAAATTCATGCTTCAGCAATTTCAGCAGAGTACAATACTGATCCACCTGTCTTCTCTCATCCTCTGCTAAGACAGTTTCTAAGAGGAATTAAAAACATCAATCCTCCAAGGAAACCACCACTGCCTACTTGGGACCTTAACTTCGTGTTGGAAAAACTAACACTGCCTCCCTTTGAACCAGCAGCATCTGCAGAACTACAGTTCCTCTCTTGGAAGACTGCCTTCCTTCTGGCCATAACCTCAGCTAGAAGAGTATCTGAGTTACAGGCCCTCATGGCAGTACAGCCATTTCTTATTTTTCATCAAGACAGAGTTTCATTGAGAACCAATCCTTCATTTATGCCAAAGGTGGTATCTAGAGTCTCATTAAACCAAGCTATTCACCTGCCTACCTTCTTTCCAAACCCACAAAACAAAGGGGAAAAGCTTCTGCACACCCTGGACATACACACACAGTTGCGCTACTATTTGGACAGAACTAAAAATTACAGAAAAACTGACCAGTTGTTTGTAGCATATGCTGCTGGTGCACAAGGAAAAGCAATTTCAAAACAGACAATTTCAAAATGGATAGGGAATTGCATTCGTTTCTGTTACTCCTTTCATGGAAAAACTGTGCCAGCTAACATTAGACCTCATTCGACCAGAGCCACAGCCACCTCCACAGCCTTCTTAAGAGGGGTGGCTACCAAGGACATTTTAGAAGCTGCTACATGGAGCTTCGTGCATACATTTTCCAAGCATTACAACTTACCTTTATATTCCAGATCCAGAGCAGGCTTTGCTACGGCAGTGCTGCAGGGCATTTTAGCTACACCATCCTTTACATAGATCCTCCACCCCCAGATTGGCTATGGTATTCTACCCATATGTGATTACTGCAGATGCATCCTTGAAGGACATAGTACAGTTTTGTACCTACCATAAATGTAGATGTCCGATAGGTATGCATCTGCAGTCAGGTTTACCCTCCCTCCTTCCCCTCTGTGGTATTTCTTGGGTACATTCCCCTCTCATAGCTAGCTGGGGTTATCTATTATGGTGTATTTGTTTTTATATATGTATATGTATATTTTAGTGCATGTTTGGAATTTATTGCATTTCTCCAAATTTAGCCTTCCTTAGAGGGCACCTGGCATCTGGGGCAAGAAAAACTGAGGAAGATGGCGTCGGCTGACGCTTTTATACCCCAGGCGCTCTGACGTCGGGGAAGGGGTGACTTCAGCCGACGCCAGACCCAGACTTTGGAATCCGGCCGACCGAAGGGCTGCCTGAGGCAGGACAACCCATATGTGATGACTGCAGATGCATACCTATCGGACATCTACATTTATGGTAGGTACAAAACTGTACTTTTCATTAAATGGTGGACATAGTTTCACATTCCAAGCTATTGATCAGGTACTTCCTGACATTAGAGGTGGCCCATATCCAGTACTATTAGAGGTACAAGAACTAGAATGGCAGTTAGCACTTAATGCTTTCTGCTTGCCTGGTTTGAATGAGAATTGTAATATTTCATGTTTGCTTAAATTAAGAAATCTTACACGATAGTGTATTTTTAACTTTTTACTAATGACATTAACATAACCCTTGTATATTGTATACTGATTGCATACACACTTTTTATTTGAGTTAGTATGTAGGTTTTAAGACTTACTTTAATAGTGTTTGAATTTTTGTGCTTTGCACCTTTAATTCATTGCTGCTATTAGTCACATGACTTCATGCTACATGGTTTAAATGCGGTAGAAACTGTATAACTGCTGTTTGTGTGTCTGAAGAAGTTACTTTACTTAAAGTGACGAAAACGTGAGAAAATTTTTTATTAAATTGACTTTACGTTAAAAGTGTTTTTGGGGATTAACATCTTTTTCTGCTGGTTACCATTGGGCTCCTGTTCTGTTTGTTTAACATTTTAAACATTAAAATCATAAGAAATTTAATGTGAACATTATTTCATGTAGATCAAATGCAAATGTTTTAAACATAGATATGGGTCTACTTTGACCAATCGAAATTACGTTTCAACAAAACGTAAACAGAGAAACTTTCGCAAAAGTACATGCCCTTTCGTGAAATCCAAATTTGGGGGGGGGGGGCACAAACCACATTTATGCAGGGGGGCTGCACACCCCCGCTACTTTTATATTCTCACTCCAAGTTCACACTACAGTGGGGAAAAGGGAATATTCCCTTATCCCCGCTGTGCCGTAATATAAGCAACAGCCCCCGTTGCTGTTTGCTTAGTTGCCTTTTCGCGAAAGTGCATTTTCAAGAAAATGCACTTTCGCGAAAAGCAGTTCACCTGTTTACATTTCGTTGAAATTTTATTTTGATGGGTCGAGGTAGACCCATATTATATATTATATACGGCTGTGCCGTAACCTAAGCAACAGCCCCCATTGCTGTTTGCTTAGTTGCCTTTCAAGAAAATGCACTTTTGTGAAAAGCAGTTCAACTGTTTACATTTCGTTGAAATGTATTTTCGATGGGTCGAGGTAGACCCATATTATATATTTATATATATATATATATATATATATATATATATATAAATTAAAGTTAACCCATTAAGAAATTGTGACCAGTAATGTGAATAATATTCTGTTCTGTCTGACTGGTTATTTTCTGTGCAATTGCACGATTGTCATATGCTTTTGCTTTTCTTGCTGAGGGTTATAAACTATTATAAAGCCTTGTTATCTAAGGCATTACCAGTAGTATCAAACTGTATTCAAAGTGTTACAGATCTAGATGTGGAATGTGTTAATGCAGGGGTCAAAGCATCCTGTACCCTCCACTTCATGCTTCTGCTGTCCTAGATTTCATGATGATTCTGGGGGTAATGGATCCTTTTCCCAGGTCTACATTATCTTGCCGAAAGTTGTTTACAATGAATAGGGCAACATCGAACAATAAACAGCGAAATCCCACTAATGCGAATGGGCAGGTCACAGATTTTTTTTCTTAGGGAAATAAATCGCTTGGCCGTTGCCATGAAATTGCCCTTTACCCCACTGTAGTGGAATCTCTGAGTTGGTATGTTTAGTTAGGGGGACACAGCCCTCACTTTGTAATGATTTCAGTAGTCTGTTGTGTTTGGTTGGTACACTGATTTTTTTTCCCCTAGGAAAAAAATCCGGGACCTGCACGTTCACATTACTGGGATTTCGTGGTTTATTGTTTGATGTTGCCATATTCGCTGTAAACAGCTTTCGGCAAGATAATATAGACTCCCTTTTCCCCACTTGAATAAGATCCTTTGCTTGTTTAAAGATTTTTTTCTGGGTCAAAGAAGGAAGGAAACTGGAGACCCATCCTAGACATTTCCATAATAAACTTTCACATCAAAATCGCATCCTAATTCTCCAAAGATTTGGGGTTTTCACTAGGAATATGTGGACAAAATCTATTGATGGTACTGTTAGTTGTTCATCAGTATTGGGTGATGTGGCTGAACATCTTTATGGTCTCTTTTAACCATAAGTTTAAGAACCTATGATGCTCCTTAAACTTTTCTGTGTCTGGCTTGCACTTTTTCTCTCTCGCCTTATGAGTTATCAGCAGTTTCAAGAGTGTTCACAAAGTGAGTGGCTTCAGTGTTAGCCCATTGCAAATTCAAAAGCATTTACCTTTTTCCTTATTAAACGATTGCCTTGTTTTTCCAGAATCTTTCACAAGTTAAGAGTCTCTGCCTTGTGTATTTAAAAAAAAAAAAAAGAAAAAAACTTTCTCTCCCTTGGTTTTCAGATTGACATGAAGAAATCCTCTCATTCAATTTCACCAGATTGTCTTTCTGGGATGCCTACTAGATGCATTCCTTGTGATGGCTTTCTTCCTCAGGGCAAAGTGGAATGCTTCAGGGTACAATTTTTAGATGTCCCCAAACCAGACTTAAGCATCTGCCAGGGAATATCTCAGATATTTAGGATTCAAGGCTTTTTCTATTTTCATGATTTCTTTAGCCAGACTTCTCATGAGGAATAGTCTGTGGTTCATAAAACCAGATCTGAAGTATTTTACTTAATTTGGTCTTCAACCTGTGGGTACTGGATCCGTATCGGATCCAAGCCGGCAATTTCACTAGCATCTGCTCCAAGCTTCTCCCCTTACCCATAATACACCTTCACTAACTTCCAACCCTCAGATCTCATTTGCTTTAGCTTGACTGAAGCATTGTGATCCTGAGCTCCGAGTTAGTGAGCTGGATTTTTTGGTAAAGTAAGCAGTTTTGTTCATAGTTCTGGAGGGTAGATGTTAATGTAGTTTCCCTCTCCTCTTCCCCTCGTTGGTGCATTGTGTTTATGGCTTTTTCATCAGTTTTTCAGTAGTTTTTAGTGTTAGCTAGTTAGTGTGTTAATTTTCCTCCCCCTCAGTGTTCTGTGTGCTTGAGTGGTGAGTGGGTCCGAGTAGAAAAAGTTTGTCCTCCTTAATTTTTTTTCCGTCTCTGATTGTATGTGTTGTTTATCCTGTAGGGACATGGCTGACTCCAAGCCAGTATTTAAAAGGTGCACTGAGTGTGGCCATAAATTGTCATCAGCCAATGGCCACACTGAGTTATGTGCTTGGGTGTAGCACATTTGAGTACAGACTATTCCATCTGTGCGAGGTTTATCCCGCACACTATTAAAGATAGACTGGCTAAGTTGGCCTTCAAAGGCCTTCTACCCACTACTGAGGTGGCTGCCTCTTCCACTGCTTCAGCCACAATGGCTGCTGTGGTCGCCTTTCCTTTCTCTCTTGCCCTTGCTTCTCCTCCCTCCCTGGCTAGGACTCAACCTCCCGTTTCTAAGCCTGTGGAAGTGGAGAACAGAATGGGCAGAGAGAGAGCATAGAGAGAAACGTAAGAGGTCCCCGGACCTTTCTTCTACTCCCGCCAAAACTCAGGCTAGGATCCGTGACTCCTCTATGTTCCGATCTCCGAGATTTTCCCAGGAGCCGGGGGAGTCGCACCTACCCTCTAGGACCTCGGTTCCTCGACCTGCCAGGTCGGAGTCAGTGGCCTCGTTGAGATCCACCCGAAGCTTATCGGAAGTTGACATGGATAAAATGATGAGGAGGTTCATTCGTACTCTTTACCAGATGGGAGTCTTGCCAGCCCCCTCTCCCTCTAGTGGGGGGAGCTTGCTTCCTTTCTTCACACCAATTTCCCATTCTCTGATCCATCCACCAGGTTCAGAGTACTTGCATCCGAGAATGGCCTTCATCAGGGGGTTGGCACCAACGGTACCGGTCTCCTTGACACCGACAGCTGCCTGGAGCATGTCTGATCTGACCAGTTCAGATCCGAGCAGCTCTCTGAGCCAGAGCCTGGGTGTCTGATCCGAGGGAGCAGAACTTTTTCCATCAGCTTCGAGCTTGTCGGGCCAAGTTCCCCCTCTTTAAGCTCAGCTCTGATTATCCCTACGGATCTGGCGAGAGCGGTTTCCTTAATGGTGCCCCAGGAAGCTTGTTCTCCCTTGGCGTTTGTGGTTGCAAGGGTTCTCTCCACTGGTTCGAGACCCTTGACTATTTCCTTGGACTAAGACCTGACTCCCTCGGCTATGTCTACAAATCCCATCATTTTACCAGAGGGACAGCTCGTGCTCGAGGAGCTCCAGGAAGTTCCCCCTGAGGAACAAGTGGCTTGTGAGTCCCCCCCCCCCCCGGAGAGCTACACCAGCGATGTGCCTCGAAGGGTACGTGTAAGAGGAGGCACTTGGACTCCCCTGAGTCCCTCACTGAGGACACAGATTTTGATGATGGGGAAGGTTCCCCAGATCACCTCCCGAGGATGTCTCCTTTGGAGACATCATTGGAAATCCTACACCAGCAGAGAGGTTGGTCCACCCCCAAACCTTCTGATGAATCCGTGTTCCTGGAGCCTTTCGGCATGGGCCCATCTTATTCTTAGGTGTCCCCTCCCGCAGATCCCCTGATGGACCTGGTCACCTTGGAACCAATTCTGAAATGTCCAGAGAAGATCTTGAGTCCACCCTCATACCAGCGTGGAACAAGAGCTCCCCTGTAGGACGCTATGGTGGTAGCAGCAGCCACTAAAAAGGAACTCCTGGCTCAGGAGAGTTCCTCGGTTCATCCCACTGAATGAGAGTCTCGGATGATGGACTGCTTAGGGAAGCAGTTTTATGCATCATTGACTTTTTCCATCAGGGTGCTTAACTACCTGGCCCACGTTATGAGACTACAGCACGTCCTAGTCAAGGAGCTGGCTGAGTCTTCCCCCTAAGTCAATGTCGCAGGAAGACAGTCACGTTTTCCGCGAGGATTGCCACTTTAAAAGCAGTCTCCAATACGTCCATGCAACTCCTTTCTCATGCTACTGAAGGAGTGGCTAGGACGGCTGGGTCTGGTGTGTCCATGAGGTGCAACGCCTGGCTCAGACTGTCAGTTTTCGGAACCTTTCAGGGCGTCTTTTGCCAACACCCCTTATGACAGCGCTACTCATTTTGGTAAGACTGTCAGACTTTGGTCCAGAGTGAGAAAGACGGGAAGATACCATCTGCCATTGGAATCCACTTCTCGAACCTTCAAAGATCCTTTTCCCAGAATCAGAGGGCAAAAAAATATGTGGTTCCGGAAGTCACAGTATTCCTGGGACATTCAGAGCTCTTCTTCCCCCAGAGGCAGAGGGGGGCAGGATAGACACCGGCCCAGAGGCAGAGGGGGCCTGAGGAATTTTGGGTTTTGAGAACCATTCTTGGACAGGCCCGGACAGCAACCCGGAGGGGTTTGCCAGGCTGCTCTACTGTGGAGGCAGTCAGGGGTTGATTGTCATTACACTTGGCTGCATGGGAGTCCATAACATCAGACTGCTGGGTGCTTCAGATCATATCCAGAGGGTACTCTATCCCTTTTGTGGTTCCTCCCAAACCTCCCAAATACTTCCTGGACGTACCACCCATGCAAAGGGAGGCAGCAGCACTAGAAATCTCCAAGCTGCTAGAGAAACGAGCCATCGAACCCGCCATCCCCCAGATCAGTCCGGATTGGGCATCTACTCCAGGTTCTTTTTGGTGCCAAAGAAAACTGGGGACTTGAGGCCTATTCTGGACCTATCCACCCTGAACCTGTCAGTTGGCAAAGAAAAATTCTGGATGGTCACACTACAGACCATCATGCCATACCTGCAAGAGAGCAACTGGATGTGCTCGTTAAACCTCCAGGATGTTTACAATCACATAAAGATGCACAGAAGCTCCAGGAGGTTCCGCTGCTTCCGGCTAGGAGTCACTCATTACCAGTTTCGAGCCCTACCCTTTGGTCTCACCACCGCCCCCAGAGTGGTTCACCAAAGTGATGGCGGTAGTAGTAGCTCACCTGAGGCTTCAGGGGATTTAGGTCTACCCATACCTGGATGACTAGCTTCTCACTGCTCCCACCAAGCGTCTACTTTCTCAGACCAGGGATTATTTCTTAGCTTGCTCTTCACTTGGTGATTACAATCAACGCATCCAAATCACTCCTAAATCCTGTCCAGGCGATAGACTACATTGGGGCATGGATAGACACACTATAGTGCAAATTCTTCCTGACCACGGAGAGAGTGCGAAACCTGAGGATGCATGTTTCCCTGATCTACCGTTCTTCTCTTCCCATGGCAGATTCGGTGTTGAGGGCCCTAGGTTCTATGGCAGTGACCATAACACTTCTTCCGTGTGCCCTGTTGCACATGCAAGTACTACAGTGGACTCTAGCGGTGCAGTGGTCCCTGTTGGATCTTCCATTATCGTATCCAGTACACCTCACTCAAGTCTGCAGGTTGTCCCTTCTGTGGTGGATGCACTCCCTGGAAATCCTGGAGGGGACGACCTTTTGTTCCAGCCCACTGTGCAAGCCACAGTGACCACGGATGCCTCCCAGCTTGGGTGGTGGGGCATTGTTTGGGCAGGATAGTCCAAGGCCTGTGGTCTCCTGTCGAGACCAGCTTGCCTATAAACTTCTGGAGATGAGGGCGGTCCTATTGGCATTGCAGGCCCTTCATGCCTTTCCTCCTCTGGGAACCATTGCAATTCAATCAGACAAAACAGGTCAGTGGTCTGGTATGTCAACAAATAGGGATGGACCGGATCTTGCCCCCTTTGTTGCGAGGCCATGAGAGTTTGAGAATGGTGGGTCTCCACTGGTCGATTTCTCATAGCAACGCACATTCCGGGATGGTCCAACATCCTAGCGGAAAGGTTAAGTCTGACTTTACTGATGGCTTATGAGTGGTCTCTAAATCATTTAGCAGCAGAGCAGATCTTTCTGGAGTGGGGTCAGCTTTGCTGCGATGTCTTCGCATCTCCTTCCAACATGAAGTGCGGCGAGTTTTTCACTCTGAACCTTCAGCTGGGGGAGTCCCCCAGAGGTGCTCTAATCCATGCTTCGCCTCCTGGTCTTCTGTATGCGTACCCTCCAGTACCTCTTATTCCAGGCTTTCTACCGAAAGCTTGTCGACTGGGGAGCAAAGTGATCCTCATTGCCCCATTTTGGCCTCGCCAGGTATGCTTTCACTTCCTTTGGTCTCATCTTCTGGCTCCGCCTTGGATCTTGGATCCCATTCAGGATCTTATTTCACACCCCTCGGGGGTTCCTTATCCGAGCCTGGACAGTTTGAAGCTCACAGCTTGGCTGCCCCAGTTCCCCTGATTGCTAGGACTCCTGGACTATCCTCTTCAGTAAGGTCTGTTCTGGTGGCAGCTCGTAAGTCTTCCACCAGGACAATTTACCGCAGTAAATGGAAACGTTTTTCCTTTTCAGCTTCTCAGGGGAGTTTAGATCTTTTCACGGCTCCTATTTCTGCCATTCTCGACTTCCTAGCCAATATTTTTCAACACGGAGCAAGCTCTTCTACTATCACAGTGCAATTAGCTGCCATCTCTCATTTTCACGTGGGTGAGAATTCTGACTCTTTGGCCTCCTCCAAACTGTGTAAAGCCTTTATTAAAGGTAGTTTCTTATTACGCCCTCCGGTCAAGGATCCTGTTCTCCCATGGGACCTTTCTGTGGTTCTCAAAGCTTTGGTCTCTCCGCCATTTGCACCTGCTGCAACCACAGATCTCAAGTTTTTTTTTTTGTCTTGGAAAACAGCATTTCTAGTTGCTATCACCTCTGCTAAAAGGGTTTCAAAACTACAAGCCTAGTCTATTAAAGTTCCATATGTGATTTTCCATAAAGATACGGTTTCCCTTTGGACCAATCCATCCTTTCTTCCCAGGGTTGCATCACCAGTGAAAATCAGTCAGACCATTAACTTACCTGTTTTCTTTCAAAAGTTTGCTAACACAGTTGAATACAGACTCTACTTGTTGGATGTTCATAGACAGTTACGATTTTATTTACACAAGACTAAAACCTTTCACAAATCTGATCAATTGTTTGTGTCCTTCTCTAAACCCTTTTTGGGTAAACCTATCTCCAAGGTCACTACTGCTAGATGGATTTCCTTGTGCATTCTTCAGGTCTATAAGGATAAAGGTTTGTCTCCTCCGGGTCAGGTGAAAGCTCATTCCACTAGGTCAGTGGCTACTTCTGTGGACTTTTGGTCAAGAGTCTCATTGGATGATATTTGTTCTGCAGCTACTTGGTCCTCATCTTATACCTTTATCTCTCACTACAAATTGGATTTGACTTATAGAAGGAAAGCATCCTTTGGCTCTGCGGTGCTCCAGAATATCCTTCCACGAGGGCCACCCAGAAGTTTAGTAGCTGGGGACTCTGTCCCACAGGTTGAAGACCAAATAAAGTAAACTACTTCAGATAAAGAAGTTATGCACTCACCATAATGTTCCATCTGAGTAGTTCTAGTTCATTTGTCTTCAACTGTCCCTCCCTCCTTCCCCCTGGCCTTATCTTATGGACAGCCTGTTTGGCTGCAGTTTTTAGGTCATGAGGTATTCTTTTGAGGTCGGCTTATCAGTATGTGGCAGCAAACTCGATCTGGCGTTTAGAAGGTAGTGGAGGTGGATTATGGGTAAGGGGAGGTGCTTGGAGCTCGGAGTGGATGTTCGTGAAATTGCTGGCTTTGATCCGATACCCACAGGTTGAAGACAAATGAAGTGGACTACTCAGATGGAATGTTATGGAGAGTATATAACTTCTTGTTTAGATTCAACACCAGCACGCCAACTTGTCATTTCTGATTTCAGTGTTGAGATTTGTGAAAAAGGAGTAAATATGGTGAGTAAATTAGTTGCCTCTAAATCCAGGTATTCCCTTTTTTTCCCTCTTGCAGTTTCTACTTAGTCTGCAACTACAGATGCAACAGACTTAGCTTGAGGAGCTGTATCCAAGGGGGTTGAAGTCTAGGGACTGTATAACAAGCTAGACAAATTATTGCACATAAAGGAGAAAAAATGATGGTTCTAATAAATGGTAGCAATATCCCGACCAGTCTTTGGAGTCCTGTCCTTCTCGTACTTATCACAGACAGTAAAACAGTGATGTAGTACATAAATAGTGGGGAGCTAGGACCATTCCCTTTTTACACACTAGTGAAAATCACTTGGCCGTACACAAAAAAACTAACTTTCAAACCTACATAGTGGAGGGCTTTGCCCCCCACACCCTCAATAACTAAGCATGCCAACTCCAAGATCGCACTACAGTGGGGAAAAGGGCAAATCCCCGATGACGGCCGAGCAGTTTTTTCCCCCCTCTGGAAAAAATTTGCTGAAGCGGCCATTCGGGATTTGAGAGGGTTGATATTTCTGTGTTGATTAAGATGTGTTTGGCGAACAAGTCTTTCGACATGGTAATATAGACCTATGCAGATATGGGAGAACCAAATCCTTTAGATGCAGGAGTGGTCTGGAGAAAGAGACCCCTTGCCAGATGTAATACTCTAGTCCCAGATATTTTATCAAGCAGTGAAGTTCCCAAGAAAAAAACAGAGGCTGCATCATATGGCTAATAAACAGATTATAGTGGTTTAAAAGGCTAATGCAGTTTCCTTGGCTAGGAGTGTTGCGCTGATTAATTCTGCTGGATGTGCTCCTACACATGACTCTAGTGCTAGTTTGGCTACAGACCTTTCTTTTTCAAAGGAGGAATCTGATGAGGACAATGGTGATTTCTTAGATGACACAGAGTCCAGTCACTCTGACTCTTCGGAAGGTGATTGAGCTCAAGTCCCAAGTGTTCACTTTTCCTCATGTGATAGCTAGATTTAGTGATATTTTTTTGCTTGGAAGTAGTTGAGAACTACCCCAAAGTTAGGCAGGATTTATGACCTTCTAGAAAAAGAGATGCCCAGTTCTGTGGCCATCTCCCCTCTCTTACTAGGTCTTGAAGATGTTTATAAAGCTGTCTGTGGGACACCAGTATTTAATTCAACAATTCCTAAAAAGGCATAGAGAAAATATAGGGTCTCCTCAGATATAACTGGTCACTTTTTGCATTTGACTGCTGACCTAACTGCTGTCTCCCCAGCTGCTTGCTCAAATAAAAGTCCTTGGCTTCATCAAATCGAACACCCCCAGATAAAGAAAAAATGTTTAGGTCTTCAGGAAAAAGGATGTCTCTTTCTAGTAATCTAGCCTTCAGAATGTTAAATTAGCAAGGCTATATGTAGAAAATGTATTTTAGTGTGTGTGCAGTTTGGATGCTTTTTCCCACATCCTTACCTGCAGAGCAAAAGTCTTGTATGAAAGAAATTTTCTAATTTGACTTGGGTTTCGAAACATCCTTTGAAAAATGTGCTTGAATGTGCAGATACAGTCTCAACAAATACTCTTACCTTTGTTGTATTAAACCGTTTTCTTGGTTACATAGTCAGAACTTCTCTGATTTAAAAGCCAACATTTCAAATTCATCTTTAAGTTCTGAATTGGTGTTTGAATCTGGTGTTACACAGATTCTCAAACATCAGGATGATAGAGGATAATAAATGTGAGGGGTATCTAGGATGTTTCATTTATATAAGTTATCCACAAACAAGGTGCCTTCCTTCAAGCAGAGCAAACAAATATCTCAACCAAACAGTAGTCAGGGACCTAAAAGGAAATGCCAGGAGGATAATTCTTCAAAACCAAACAAGAGTGGTCCCTTTCCAAAAAAGGGTCAGCCCCCTGCAAAGGAATGACTATCCTAAGTCACCAAGCACCCCTATCTCCCTCTTGTCCTTATTTCTCTTCCTCCTTCCACCAGGCTGTTTCTCAGCCCTGCTGCCTGGCCAGAAATAGTTTCAGGGAAATATTTTTTGAGTAATTTGGAGAGCATACACTTAGCAATTCATAGAAAATACGTCCACCTTTCAGGGGAATTCCCCCACACCCACCAGACTAGACAGAGCTGTGTCCTCCAGTACGCCATCTGGTAGAGGCAGGGGTCATAGAACCAGTGCCACAATACTCACAGGCAAAGCATTTTACTCCAGAATAATTTTGGTACCAAAAAAGGAGCACTTCTGGAGATTTGTCCTAGATTTGACCTTCTTAAACACTTTTGTAAAAGTTCCAAAATTAAAAACGCTCACCTTAGTCAGTCCTAGCATTGCTTCCAGACCATTGTTTCATGGTTTCTCAAGGACGGTTGTCATATTTCTATTGCTCCTAATTTCAGGAAATTTTTCAGATTTGCTGTGTCTGGTTTACATTGTTTTCTGCATTACCCATTGGGCTACCTACTGCACCTTGAATGTTTACAAAGTTTCTGTCCTTCAGTGGTTGCCCATTGCAGAACCCTTGGCATCCACATTTCTCCATATTTAGACATTGTACTTTATGCAAATTCTGTATCCAAGTGCTTGGAGTCCTTATACAAGGTTAAATTCCTCCTTTCCCACCTGGGCTTCAAATTGAACTTTCAAAAGTCCTTCCTCACTCCCTCTCAATGAATTATTGTCTTGGGAGTGTTTGATAGACATAGTTAGAAGAATGGCCTTCCTGAAAGAAGACAGAGTTTTGACTTTTCAGGGCATTTTCTTGTATTTCTCGCTTCTAGATGTAGCCTCAACAAGATAGTTCCTCAAATTCTGGGCCTCATGGCATCACTGATCCTCATGATACTACTAGCCAGACTACACATAAGAAAAATTCAGTGGTACTTGAAGAATCGTTGGACCCAGCATCTTCATCCCTTCAATCTTCAAGTACAGGTACTGGGATTTGCGAAACAGTAACTGCAGTGGTGGAGGAATCAGTTGTGTCTGAATCCAGGGTTTTCTCCAGACTTCAGTTCAATCCATCTAGACACTTTTCAGATTTTGTGTGGGGAACGGTGTCCATGGCAGTTAAAGCGCAAGGCTTGTGGGCTCCTCAGGACACACCAGAGCACATAAATGTAAAAGAGGTGTTGGATAAATGCCGTAAACGTTTTTCACTACTTAAGGACTTAGTATTGTCTGTGACCACCAGAAGAGGATCCAGTCATGAATGTAGTACCTGAACAAGTAAGGAGGTACAAGGTCGTATCCTCTTTGTTGATTGGCAGTGATGGCTTGGAGTCAAACTAAGCAGAATCTGGACAGATCCTCAAAAGTGGAAGCTTCATGTAGAGGTCTTATAGGACGTGGTCCAGATGTGGGGAACACTTCAAGTAGGTCTGTTTACCTCCTTTTAAAACAGACAAAAACTTCTGTTCAAGACATTCTTGTAGCCACTCTTGGAAGAAGATACTCTTATCATTCCCATAGTCAGGAATATTCATGTATGCATTCCCACCCCTTTTGGTGATTCCTGTGGTAATTCTAAAGATTCAGAAAGAATTGTCAGAGATCATTGTAGTTAAACCCCCTTTTGGCCCAGAATTGTTTCTCCCTTTTAATGGAGTTGGCCAAGAGTAGTTACCACAAGCTTCCTCATAGACTTGATCTGCTCACACAGCGTCAGGGGTGAATAGTACACCCAAGCTCAGAAAAATTGTAATTGACATCCTGGATGATTCTGATTTAATACATTTTAGGCACTTGTTCCACAAGGATGTACAACAGAAATTTGTCGAGGCAAAAAAAAACTACAACTAGAAAATTTTGTTACAAGTGGAAGAAGTTTTCTAGGTGGTGCCTAGCCAGTTGCAGAAGTCCCAAAATACCCCTCTGGCTTTGAAATATTTGTGAGCGCTACTTGAAAATTTGTAATACGCTTCTATTAAAGTACATTTTGTGGTCATCTCAGCTTGTCTGCCTGTGTATCCCCCTCATTCGTCTCACTTTGTGGTCAAATAGTTTATGAAAGGAGTGTTGCATGCGAGACCCACTCAAAAACAAATTCCTCTTCCCTGGGATCTCAACATCGTTCTTGAAAAATTGACCTTACCTCCTCCTGAACCTGCCTATCAGGCTAATTTACAGTTCATTACTTAGAAGACTGTTTTACTCACTGCTCTAATATCTGCAAGGTGAGTCTCCAAGCTGCCGAGTCTCATGGTGGACAAACTCTGCTTTATCTCAGGGACATGGTTGTGCTGCACACTAATCAGTCATTCATGCCTAAAATTGTTTCTGAATTTACCTTGAGTCAAGCCATCAGTCTTCCAGTGTTCTATCCTGATCCAAAAAAAGGGAGAAAGATTATACGTATTTTAGATGTACACAGGCAGCTCATGTAATAACTTGACACAGCAAAGCCCTTGGGTTTAGCTTTCTTAGCCCCCCCTGTAAAGGAGACAACCAGCTGTTCTGCATTCCTATCACTAAGCAAACTGACGGTTGTCTGTTACTGTTGTCTTTTGTTACTTCAACCATTGTAAGTCTCTTTCAGGCAAGGTTAAGGCCCACTTAAATAGGGCCTTATCCTCTTCAGCGGCATGTTAGAAAGGGGTGGGTTATAGAAGCACTCTGTAGGCAGCAACTTGGTCCTCTGTTCATACCTTCACAAACCACTACAAACTGGTTTCCATTTCATGGTCCAGAGCAGGCTTTGCTAGCACCATTCTCCAGTGGCTTCTGGATTCTTATCTTTCCACCTTCTAGGTAGGGTAGTCTTTGGGAATCTACCCAAAATGTCATTGTAGTAGGAATGATTATAGTTGCGCAAGTCCTACTTAATTGTAAGAGTAGATGTTTGAATTCCTCGCTTCCTCAGTGGCATCGCCCACCTACCATCCACCATATTGTGCATAGTTGGAGTTGGTTTCAACCACTTTGATTTGGTTGTTGTTGGATTTTTGGTATTGTGATTGAATTTGAATTTACTCTTGCTAGATGGCTCTGGCTTCAGAATATTTTCTCTTCGTTTATGGAAGTGAAAAAGCCTGAAAATACACTCCCTATGACAGTTGGAGGCTTTCCCTCTCAGGTTATGCTCAGCCATTTAACTGTTTTACATACTTTCGAGATCCACAGACAACTTGGATAGTACATTTACTAAACAGAAAGCCTTCAGGAACACCGATTGACTGTTTATTTCCTGTGAATGTAAGAAATATGGGCAACATATGTTTATACATCGTTTCTAAATGGTTGTCTCATGCTCTTTATTTTTGTTGCACTGACATAACGACACTTCCAGGCCAGGGTCAGGGCCCATTCTACAAGGGCTCTGGCTGCTTTGTGGATTTTTGGAAGGGGGTGAACTCTAAAACTATTGTAGAGACATTTAGCAAGCGCCAGAACCTGAATTCCTTTTCTACGTCTAGAGCAGATGTTGCTAGAACTATCCTCCAGGGACTCCTGTACTCTGATCATTCTTCATTCTTTCTTGTTTTCTAAGCTGTGGTATTTGTCCTATATAGCTTAGACTACTACAACAGTGATCTAATGATGGACTTGGTGTAGTTGTGTAAGTAATTTTTTCATAACAGTAGATATATGAATAAGTCATTGTTGCACTAGGCACACCCTCTCACCATCCCCCTCTTTTTTTGCTGCTTTTATGCCAGGGTGTGGAATTTTTTTATCATGTCTGCTTCCATCTGACAGAGCTTTAGCCTTTTTCTTCTCAGGCAGGAAAGCTGTAAGGTTTGGCACCCTAACTACTTTATGTATACTGACAGCCTCAATCTCTAAATTGGCTAGGTCACATAAAAGGTACCTTAAAGCTTTTAAAGCTTGCTGGCTGGCAATATCCTTAGCAGGATGCATCCCATATAGATTAGGTTACTGTAACAGTAATCTATTTGAACATATATTATTATGATAAGTTTAGTTACACAACTTTACTTCCAGCTTAATGTTCTGTAGAGAATATTCTTTCCTTATAGGATTGCTATTTTCTTCTCTGAATAATTAGTAGTCATTTCTATTTCTGTCTCTGTTTCCTATTCTCTCCTCTACTTCTAAAGATTTTTCTCGTCTTCTCCATTTGATGGTACTTTTCATGCATTTTGCAGTCATTCCTGTGTTTGGTGTGATAGTGCCATTTATTATTAGCTTAAGACTGTACAACAAACCACCAGTATGTTACTCAGCTGTGTTTTTCTTAAAGATGTGTTATGTTTAAGTTATTGCATTGTTCTGCTGCCACTGCTGAATCAGCTATCATAAGCCTGATTTACACAAGGGTGAATTCCTAACTCTTGAATAAATTGTCATCTTCTGAAAAATCACTTTTTTCCATTCCAGGTTGCTGAAGTCCAGGATTTACTGACAGAGAAATCTGTCAAACCTAAGTGCCATTTTTGGATAGAAGATATAGGTAACTGAATGTTTAATTCTGATCCCCTTATGTTAAGGTAGGATCCTTTTTTGACATATTAGATGGGTCTGCCGTCTTCACAAACTATGTAACATTGTCTTCCTGTTTTGTTGCCTACCTTTTATACTAGCTAGGTATACAAAGTGGTGTTTAACTGCACACAACTTCAGTAAAGACGTTCATCATTCCTGCCCAGAATACAACAACCATTCAGTCTTCAAAACGCTGTGGCTCCCTCACACAACTACAATTTAACTGCTGATTGGCTAGCCCCTTGTCAGAGTATAGACAACTTCAGTACTTAACTGCAGCTTCAGGGGGAGGTAGGTCTGAGACTTCAGGAGACCAGCAGTTGGCTACAGGTTTCATTTCTGACAGATGCCACCATAGGCGAACTCTTCTACGCAGAAAATGTTGCATTTTTTAATTATTTTTTCAAAATGATTTTATTCATTTTATAACACAATAACTTAACAGTATAGTAACAAGAAAAAAAAAACTATATACAATGTCCTTAACAACTAAACAAGCAATATACATAGGAGAACACTTAATATTTCTTTAACAGATTAGACAGTTTTGTCCAAGCAATTAAATGATGAGTTGTTAGTCCTTGCTTTTATAGTAGCAATCTCATTCTTACAAATATATTTCACAAGATGAATAAACTCAGCTTTAAGACAGGAGTAGATTGAGATTTCCAATTTTTAGTAACAATTTTCCTTGCTATAAAGAAGATAGACCATAGTAAAAATGTTTGTTTTTTAGGAATGACTTCAGAAACATTTGAAAAGGATAAGGAGTCAGAAATTATACAGTTGTCATTCCATAGAGCTTTACAAAGATATTTAAAGTCTAACCAAAGTGGGGAAATTATTTTGCAATTAACTACCATATGTATCCAGTCAGCATCAGGGTGTCCACATCTCCAGCATTTCATTTCATCTTTCTTGTACATTATTGCTAGTCTATATGGGATGAAAAAACATTTATGTAAACATTCTCATGTGTATACAAGCCAGAACAGGGAAGATGTGGATTTTAGCAAAACAGATGTTACTATTTGGAATTACTCAGTTGAAGTTAATAGACAAGTATTCTCAGAAAAAAGATAAAAAAAAATTGTATTTTTAAATATTTTTCATGTATTTCTTATTTTCCAAAGAATACTGGCAGTTTCAGTAATATCAAGTTTCTTGTCAGAAACTGCTGTTTTTAGAACCAGCCTTATTGAGGATTCATGTCGGTTTGCCGAAGGTAATTTCAGCAAATGATTTTCTATTTATGTTCACTGAAATTGCCTTCAGTGAACATTGCAACTAATTTTTTTTTTCAGGGAAAAAAGCCCAACTCTGAACTCAAACAATAGTGGGGGAAAAAGTGAGCTCTGTGTACTGATGCTGGAAGTAGATTTGGCAAGGAAGCAGTTGCTGTTTTTGCATTCACCAAAACTTCATAATGACACATTCCCATGTTTGAGTACTGGGTCAATTTCTGTGGGGAAAATGTACTGCTTTTGACACATTTTAACTGGAATGTAAGGCTTTAGAGCTTGGGAAGTGTTTTTATGCAAGTCAAATGGTGTTTTGAATGTCTTGGTGCTAGTGTACACTTTGTGACAACTTAATTTCATTATTTTGCAGTTTACAGGTATTGTATTAAAGCATAGGGACATGTGTTTCATGACTATAAATATATTTTATGTTTGGCATTTGTTTACACTTTGTGACAACTTGCCATCAGTTCTTGTTTTCTCTCAGTGCACTTGCTGTGAAAGGGACTTAAGAGTTTTGACAGGGTTTTTGTATACTGCACTTGCTTTATCTTTTGAGTTTTGAGGGACTGTATGGGTAAGTGTGTGTATGCTGCTTGTGAGCACTTGTCTGGCAACCTACATTCTAACTTGCTCTTCACAGCAGTGTTCACTGGCAGTCTCAGCCACAGCATGGATTCTTACACTGGTCCTGCTCTTTTTCTCCCACTGTAGCTAAAAAGAAAAAAAAATAGAATAGGAGCCTTTGCCTACACCAAGGCCCTAGACAGTGCCTCATCAGCTGGGGGGTGATTTTTGACTGGTCAGAGGAACAACAAATGGCCACTAATTAGTTTCTGCAAAGTCCTCTATAGTTCTCTCCACCACCATGGACCTGGGGTTAGTCATGCCCTCTGCGGCTGTTTTAGTGTCCAGTCTGAGCTTGGGAGAACCATCTTCTTTGGGTCTGGGAGTTTCTCTGGGAGGCTGTTATCATAGCACCCAGAGAAAGAGACCTCTGCCAGTTGGTCTTCTGGGGATATTCCCAGAAAAAATTAAACAAAAGGTTAGACATTGCTCATCCAAAGACATTTTGTCTGTTCATAAGGATGACTTTCTTATTTTGGCCAGGACGTTATTGCAGGTGTTTTATACTGGAGAGCAAAAATCCATTTCGGAAGACCAGTTAGGTCATCATATTCCTGAGGGAAATATGTTGGAGGATCCAGATATATAAGGAGACAGGGTTTTTTTTTCTTTGTGTGATTCTCAAGATCAAGACTCTTGATTCAGAGAAGAGTTTGTCCTCTCCTACTCCATTAGGGGAGTTTTTCTTTTCCATACCGAATAAATGATATAGTTTTGTGGGAACAAGTGGATGCCCCATCTCCACTGGGATTATTGCCTCTGTTTGTCAAAATGTGTGCAAGTTACTATCCTGTGAGCTCTATTCTTTTGGCGAGGGTTGTTTATCAGCCATTTCAGCATGTCTGTCCATGGATCCTCCTTTTTGTTGCAGATTTTGCTCAAGCTGCTTTTCAAAGAGGTTTTTTGTTGATATGCAAGGTCACCTGTTGTTTAGGAGACATTGAATTGAGATCTTTGCTTTTTCTTGAGAAAGTTATTTCCCTCTACATTTGAACTAGCTGTTCTGGGGTTAACCCTTTTGCTTTTCCATGCCAGAGTGTGCCTTGAGTCTAGCCATCTAGCTCCGTCATTTCTTTCAGAATTTGAATGATGGGGAGAATAGATTCTGCATACTCTGGGCATGCTTTTGCAGCTCTCAAATTATTCTTTTGTCTGTATGGAGTCCATTAGGAATGCTGTACGGCTGTGGCTTTCCTGTTATGGGATTGGAAAAGGGCATCTGTATCAGTTTAGACAATTCCAATTGGTTGCTCCTTACTGTATATTTTCTTGTCATTCTCACCATGGTACAACATTTCCATACAAGATTATTGCACATTCTAATTAGAGCTTTCTTTTCTACAAAAATTCCTAGACCCTATTCTTCCTCCTCTCAGGCTGGATAGTCAACCCATCTGTCCAAATGCTACTGCAGATATATAAATACAGTGCAGTTGCACTCTCCATATCCATATGTTTGAATTCCTCACTGCTACATTAGCCACACTCAACCTCCATTCCCTTCCTACTGTATATGGTTAGTTGTTGGGGAAAAAATGTTGAGTTTATATTTTTGGAGGTGTTTCAGAATGGGTAAGCTTTTTAGTTTGGGCGTGAAAGTACTGAAGTTGTCTACACTTTGATACACTTTGCTGGTTTCCCTGTAAATGGCTAGCCAATCAACAGTCAGATTTTAAGTGTGGGAAGGGAGACGGAGCTTTTTGAAGACTGGCTTTTGTATCCTGGCAGGATACAACCCAATAGCCAAAGGCTGCTGTAGCATTGAGGAATTCGAACATGTACTGTTAGGATATGTGCAACTTGCACGACTTTACTCCCCAGCAGGTCTTTCACCTTTATAGAGACAGTCTTGACATGTGACAACAAGAAAGTCCTGTCTTCCATTTTACATCTTTGTGGGTCTACTTCAAAACATCAAAATTTTATAACGTTGAAATTCAAAACATTGAGACCAAAACATCGAAATCTCAAAACACTGAAAACCCAGAACATTGAAAGTGTGCTTCATAACATTGAAAACTACAACACCTGTGTAAATAACACCCCCTCCACCCATAACAGCACTTAACACACTTTCTACAACATTACCCCCCACTCTGACACACACACCCCCCGTACCTTAAGTATACCAACTCCAAGATTGCACTACAGTGGAAAAAAGTTAATTTAAAAAAAAAAACATCCTGAAAAGTTAGGAAATTAACTTTTTTCTACTGTAGTGTGATTCTGGAGTTGGTATATTTAATTTACGGGGGGTGGGGGGGTGCATAATAGAAAGTGTGTTTGTTGGATGGTGTTATAGGATCTTATTTACATGTGCAATGTAGTTTTCAATGTTATGAAGCTAAGATGTTCTTCGTCTTCCATTGCTGCAGTCCTTACTATTGGGTATAGTCCGCATCCAGTCGGCCCGAATACCAGAGGGTCAGGGCGCATTAGACTGACGCCAGAACGCCAGGGTACTAATGCGCATGACCGCGCCATATCCTCAGTCGATCCGATGCAGAAGCAGTTTTGTGCAGGTTGGCGTTCTGAAATATTTCCAAACCGGAGTTTCAGACCGAATCAGAGTTGGCTAAGTACCCGTTAAGAACATTTTGGTTTTTCTTGCCTCAGTATTTAACCGATGTCAGAAAAGTGAATAACTGTATTTCTTGTGGGAAACAAATACCTCATAGGGATTACCATACATTATGTATACCTTGTTTAGGGCCTGAGCACGACGTTGTTGGTTGCCTGTGCTAAGTTTAACAAACGCACTATTAAGAGGAGGTTAGACTGTGCCAGATTAGTGTTTGGGAAGCTGCTGTATTATAAATGCCGCCGGATGCTCCGACGCCTCATCCAAGAAGCGCAAGGACAAAACAGCGCCTAGGGTTGATGAACCGCAGTCCCGGACGTCAGTTCTTTAGATGGCTCAGTAGAGCCAGAGGTTTTGCCAGGAGTTTCTATAGAGTCTCAGGCAGAAACTCTACTGTTACAGGGTGTACCCTCTCAGGAGGCAGGCCAGGCTGAGGGGCTTCTCAGGTAACTATTCTTCCTCTCTTCCCAAAGTAGTTAGAGCCTCCTTCTGTTGCCAAAACTTCTTTAGAGGTAGGCCAACTTCAGCTTCAGTAGGGGCTTCTCCTAGCCTTCGGGTTCTGTACCTAAGAAACATATGCTTAAAATGGCAGAGGATTTGATTACTATGATTAGAGGTTCTATGGGCCCTCCTGATAAGAGGCCTAGAGTGGAACCAGAGTTTGACAGTTTTGAACAGGGTTCAGGGGCTTCTGAATCTTCTGGAAGATTTGCAGGAGTATCCTCATTATTCTGATTCTGATGTGGATGATGCCACTCCTTGACTTCTCCTCCTGAGGATTTTTCATTTTCAGAGACTCTGCATTCCATGAGGGAGCACTTTAAATGGGAAGGCCAGGATTACTCTGATTCCAGGAAGAGGCTTAGGGAATTCTTGTTTTACCCCAGCATAGGCCCTTAGCTATACCTCCTGTGTTGAATGTGGTGGAAGATGTTTTTGCAGAGGCTTCCCTGAACCCTGATTCTTTGCCTCCTGCTCCTGTTAAACCTGATAGGTACTATAGGGTGCCGCAAGCTCATAAGTATTTGTTTAAGAGTCCTAGGGCGGACCCAGACACTGTTTCTCAGGGGCCTAAAGGTGTTAAGGCCTCTGTGGTTAAAAATCCTGTTCCCACTGACAAAGAGGCAAGGGCGTTAGATAGGTGGGGTAAGAAAGTGTATACTTCTTCCACTCTAGCCATGAGAGCGTTGAATTGTCAGTTTCACATGCTGAAATATCAAAATTATCTCCTTTCACAATTGAAATCTAAGGTGGATGCTTTGGGCGAAGGTATTGATTGTAAAGACTTGCTGGATTTAGTTTATGTGTCTGAACAAGTGGGCAAGCATTCTTTGCAATGTGGTTTTGATGCTGTGCAGGCCTCCTCGAGGGTGGCTGCCACTAGTTCTGTTCTTCGCAGGCATGCCTGGTTGAGGGATCAAAATTTGGCTGAGCATGTTAAGACAAGGATTTTGGATGCTCCTTTACAGTCTGATGTGTTGTTTGGTTCACCTGTGGAAGCAGTTTTAAAGAAAATGGAGGACAAAGCTAAGTCTATGCAAACTGTTAAAGATTTTTGCAGGTACAGCCACCAAGTTTAGTAGAAATTGGCCTGCTAAGGGGTGGACATATCCTGCTTATGATTCCCAGTCTAGGGGTAGGTCTAGACGTGGTAGGGGCAGGGCTCAAGGTTCTTTTAGGCCTAGAACAGGGAGTTCACCTGCTCAGTCTTCTGGTGAGGGCAGGGGTCAGTCCTTTCGTAAACAGACCCAATGACCTGCCTTTTCAACTGCCAGCAGATTCTCGTCTGGCAGCTCCTTTGGAAGGACAACTGTCTCTTTTCAAAGGAAATTGGAATCTAATTACTCAAGACAGATGGGTGTTGGACATCATTCTACCAGTCCCTGTGTCAGAAAGGGGCCTAGGATTTTATTCTCGCATGTTCCTAGTACCAGAGAAGGGGAACACGTGGAGACTGCTTTTGATTTATCTCCTCAACACTTATCTGGACATTCCCAAGTTCAAGATGTTGATGTTACAACAGCTTTTACTTCTGCTGGGCAAAGATCACTGGATGGTAACTTTAGATCTCAAGGAAGCTTACCTTCATGTGCATATCAGGCTAAGTTACAGGAAGTATCTGCGGTTTCAAGCTGGAGATTCTCATTATCAGTTCTCTGCATTGCCCTTTGGCTTATCTACTGCTTCAGAGTATTCACAAAGGTTCTGGCTCCAGTGATAGCTTACTTCAGGCTACAAGGACTTCAAATCTATCCTTATTTAGACGACTGCCTGATTCTGGCTCAAGAAAAGGAAGACCTTCTACAGCATCTGGAATATCTTATAGCAGTGCTAAGATGCCTAGGGTATTCTGTGAACGAAATAAAGTCCAGTCTAGTACCCTCTCAAGACATGTGCTTTCTGGGTGTGAGACTGAATACAGCAGCCCAGATGGCCTTTTTAACCCCGGACAAACAAAAGAGTCTGTCACTTTACTTCCATCAACTATCTCCTCAGTCCGTGCTGACTGCAGAGACAGTCCTTCAAGCATTAGGGTTCATGGCATCTTGTATTCTGGTGCTTCCCAATGCCAAACTGCATATGAGGAAGTTACAATGGTATCTCAAACATGTATGGACACAGCACTGCCAGGATTTAGACACTGTCATTCAAATAATACCTTGCCTTCAAAGAGTATTTTTGTGGTGGGCTCAGGAATGTCACCTAAACAAGGGACTCTCTGTGACCCGGCCAGAGGCGAGTCAGATTTTACCGACAGATGCCTCAGACATTGCTTGGGGAGCTCATCTAAATGTAAAGTGGATACAAGACAAGTGGCCTGCCAGACTACAGCATCTACATATCAACATAAAGGAGATGTTAGCAGTCCAGTTCGCATTGCTGGCTTTCAAGGACTTACTTCTTCCAGGGCAGGTGTTGATTCTAACAGACAACACAACTGTCATGTGGTACTTCAACAAACAAGGGGAACACATTCTTATCCTCTATGCAGGCATGCAATGATTTTATGGGAGATCGCGTATCGCTTGCACCTAACTCTTCAGGCAAGGTTTCTGCCAGGAGCACAGAACTCCTTAGCAGATGTGTTAAGCAGACAAATCATGGATCCCCACAAGTGGAAACTGGATCTTCATGTATTTCAGAACTTGACAGTGTCATGGGGAACTCCAGACATAGATCTGTTCGCTTCTCCACTAAACCACCAGCTGCCACAGTTTTGCACAAAGGGGTTTCATCACACAGCTTGGAAAGTGGATGCTCTGTCTTTCAGTTGGACAAACCTTCATCTGTATGCCTTTCCACCTCTGCCTCTTCTTCCAAAGGTACTGTTAAAGGTCAGACAGGACAGGCCAAGGATGATTTTGATAGCTCCAGATTGGCCTCGGCAACACTGGTACCCTCTACTACGGAGTCTGGTAAAGAAGCCTCCATGGCCTTAACCTTTGACTCCACATCTGTTATCCCAGCAAGACGGTCATCTGCTCAATGTCAAGCTTCACTCTCTTCATCTGACAGCCTGGCATATTCTGTGTTGGAACACAGCAGGTCTCAACTTCCTCAACAAGTTTTAAATGTAATTATGGAAGCTAGAAGACCTAGTACAAGGAAAGTGTACGCAGCAAAATGGAAGAGATTTTTATTTTGGAGTAAAGCAAAGAATTTGGAGATTTCTGAGCCTAATTTGAGTATGGCTCTTCAATATCTTACTGAGTTACTGGACAAGGGTCTGTCCTTCTCTTCCATCAAGATTCATGCTGCAGCAATCTCAGCTCACTATGATTGTGACCCACCATTGTTTTCGCATCCTTTGTTCAAGCAGTTTCTTAGAGGGGCTAAGAATATAAGACCCCCACGTAGAGCTCCTACTCCTGCTTGGGATCTCAATTTTGTGTTGGAAAAACTTACTCTACAACCTTTTGAGCCTGCGGCTACTGCTGAATTGAAATATTTGTCATGGAAGACTGCTTTTTTATTGGCTATTACTTCTGCAAGAAGGGTGTCTGAGTTGCAGGCCCTTATGGCAGTCGAGCCCTTTTTGATTTTCCATAAGGATAGGTATCATTTACGTAATCCTTCCTTTATGCCTAAGGTGGTTTCTAGTGTGGCTTTAAACCAAACTATTCATTTGCCTACCTTTTATGCAGACCCCCAAAATAAAGGGGAAAAGATTTTGCATACTTTAGATGTACACAGGCAATTATTACTTAAGCAGGACTAAGGATTTTAGGCAGTCTCAGCAGTTGTTTGTTTCTTTTGCTTTGAGTTCAGGGCAAGCCTGTGTCAAAACAAACTATTTCTAGGTGGATTGGCTTTTGCATTGCATTTTGTTATTCCCATCATGGCAAGGAGGTTCCAGCTGGGATTAGGCCTCATTCCACTAGGGCTACTGCCACTTCAACAGCATTTCTAATGGGTGCAAGGATATTTTGGAAGCAGCTACTTGGAGTTCAGTGCATACTTTCTCTAAGCATTATCACCTTCCTATCTACTCTAAGTCTAGGGCTGGTTTTGCCACAGCTGTTTTGCAAGGCATGTTGTCAGCTCCTGCTTCTTTATGATTTGCCAGCCTCCCTTACCTCTGCTTTGGGATTCTACCCAATAGTAAGGACTGCAGCAATGGAAGACGAAGAACATAGTACAGTTTTGTACCTACCATAAATGTAGATGTTCGAGGATTCCATTGCTGCAGTCCAATTTACCCTCCCTCCTTCCCCTCTGTGTTTAGGGGTGGTTGTGTAGGTGTTTTACCTGCTTCTATTTTGTATATATTGTTCATGTTTTGGTGCGGGTATTTTGGGCCTTGTCTTTTTAGGGTCTTCTGACATCTGGGGCAAGAAAAGACTGAGGATATGACGCCGTCACAATAGTACCCTGACGCCCTGACCGACGTCAGCCTTATACTCTGGTATTCGGGCCGACTGGATGCGGACTATACCCAATAGTAAGGACTGCAGCAATGGAATCCTCGAACATCTACATTTATGGTAGGTACAAAACTGTACTTTTTAGTGTTCTAAAGTTTCATTGTTTTGGGTTTTCAGTGTTTTGAATTTTCGATGTTATGGTCTCAATGTTCTAAATTTCAAAGTTAGAAGATTTCAGTGTTTTAAAGTACTGTTTATATATGAAAATTCTAAATGTCAACAGTGAAACTTGCTGACATGCACATCAAAAAAAAAAAAAAAAAAAATGACTGCACAGATAGTAGACCAACCACAAAACCAAAACACATACAAGCTCTTAAAGCAGGAAACATTTTTACTACCTAAAACTCAACAACTCCATTGTACTGCTACAGACTACATCTTTCAAATAAGCAATGTAAGTACCATAGTAAATACACTGCGGTGGTGGTGCTGCGTTAGCGTTGATGCCTCACAGTTAGACGTTGCACATTAGATTCTCAGTTCGATCGTCTTCTGTGTGTCGACATGCGTGAATGGGCGTTCCTTCGTTGAAGGTTGTGCGTTAGGCCTGGCAAGCCAGGACGTAAAAATCTACTGCCAATCATTAGCGGACCGGAGTTCCGCTGTGGCGACCCCTAACCGAGAAAAGCCGAAAGACAGTTTAAGTACCATAGTAAATACACCACAATGTAGTGTCTAAAAACTGTATATGTGGAGGGGGGGGCTTTGCCTGTTACAACTCCACCATTGGGGCTTCATCCGTATGCTCCCTTAATTGTATATGCTAACATTACAGTCACACAACATTAATAAAGGGAATACACTAAAATGCTATATTCATTTTAATGGGAATCAGCTGTCCTGTGCAGTTGATAAAATTAACCACTTAAACACATTTTTGAAAAACTGTGTAGCTGACTCTGTAAACTGATGTCACTTATGTTTGTGTACATACATATATGTATCTGTCGTTTTTAATTTCTCCAAGTCTTTTGGGTTTTTAATACCATGACTGGAATGGACCCCATTCTTAAGTCAAAGTACGATTAAAGTTCATAAAATTAGTATTGTTTCACTCTTTGATGTTAGCCAAAAGTGCTCTTGCAGCACCCGTAATGTGCCCAGTAATGACTCCTCCTGCAGTTCGTACGGTGTTACATGAATTGGTATCGTATCTAAATAAGATTGTAAATTATTTTTTATAAGACCAGTTGCTCGTACTACTACTGGAACTGTCTGGGTATCTTTCTTCCACATGGCTGTCATTTCTGCCAGCAGATCAAGGTATTTTATGACTTTGTGTCTCTGTACGCAAGACACTGTAGTCACTAGGTGTGGCAATTTCAATGATCAATGCTACTTTTGTCTTCTTTTCTTGGACCACTATATCCGGTTGTCTAGCATCTGTCTTTTGAACTCTTGGTATTGGGTGTTCCCATGTAATATAAACATAATTTTCTATGATTCTTTGTGGCTCATGTGTCTGTGTGTATGCACGCCCATGTGTCATCATGCATGCATATGTGTGTGTGTGTGTGTGTGTGTGTGTGTGTGTGTGTATATATATATATATATATGTATATATATGTATATATATATATATATACATATATATATGTATATATATGTATATATATGTATATATATATATATATATATATATATGTATATATATATATATATATATATATATATGTATATATATATATATATATATGTATATATATATGTATACATATATACACATCATCATATTCTTTTTGTAAGTTGTAGGAGAAAACCAGAATTATTGATCACATGACTCTGCTGACACAAACATAATACACAGTACTTCAGTATATATATATATATTTTTTAATACAAAGTTCACAACAGCTCTACCAGAATACAGGCTGCCTTAAAAACAAAGGTCCAGAATGCAAGCCAGCTTAAAAAAAGCAAAGGTACAAGCCTGTAGGCCTCTGTGGAGCCCATCTTCGAGCCCTGTAAACAATTACTTCCACAAGGTGCATTCCACAGGTTATCATAGTAGTAATTATTGGGTTAGTTGGGCTCTAGTAGGGTAATTTTGGGGACTGATCTGGTAAAGAGAATAAACAGTCAAACCGACAACTGTGTTGGTGTTGATGAAGCACTAGAAGTTGCCTTTCTCCAAAACATTGTTAGAAATACAGTATCCTGAGCTATGGATTTTACCTTAGGAAGACCGTGAAAATCTACAACCTTCAGATTTATCTCCATTGAAAATGATAAAACCATGACCAAGACATCTCAGTTTCAGTTAGCAGACTGAGCAGTGTGGATAGCTGGTCAGGGAGAGAGAGGAGTGTCTCTGGGGTATGGGGTGTTGGAGGTGCATGTCCAGAGGGTAGTGTTTCCTTTGTGGCTCTAGTGGACTGAGAGTCAGCAGAGCTGCCTGCATTTAAGGGGTCAGAGTCATTTGTGGGGTCAGAGTCATTTGGGGGGTGTCATTCATGACAGAGGGGAAGACATTGTTTTAACAGATGCTGTTTGCACACCAACCCCTTTGGCCACAGGGGATACATGCACTGGAGAATGGCAGAGCTTTATAAGAACCCCCCAGATCCCAGTAAATGATAACATTGCTGATGCTGTTTGACTCTAGCCTCAGGGTGTAAATGGACTATAGCTCTCTTGCTTCTTGAGCAAGCGAGCCAGTAATGGAAGGGGTGGTGAAGTGTGCTCTGCCCTTTGGGAGGGAGAAGAAAAAATCATGCAAGCTTCAAAGGTCCTCTATTATCAATCCAGAGGCATATCTGTGGATGGTCTCTTGAATTACTAATCTGGACTACACTAGATTAGCAAAGAATATGCTTTCATTCCCAACAGAGAAGTCTTTGGTAATTGTACTAGTACCTTACTGAAACTAATACGTCAAGAGTTCAGGCTCTGGCTTGAACAATCGCCTTCTGCATTTAAAGGCACTTCAGAATTCCAAAAGTGACGAGCCCTTAAGAGGAAAATGACGGTAGCCTTAAGTTTCAGCATGTCTCTCCTCAGCATATCACTTTTGATCACAACGGTCTAACTTCACAGACTTCAGGCGTCACCCCCTTAAGATATCAATTATCTTTAATAGTATTGGAGAAAACTTCAAAGTGGCTTACTTCTGACACTTCTTGTTCTAAGAGTAGGCTTTCTGAAATGTTTAAAGTCCAAAATCTATGAGGAGGACTATTTCCATTTCAAGTTTTATCGAGCAATTCACGACATTCTGACTCATAGCCAGCAGTCCATAGATCAGCTGGCTAAGCTACTGTAAGATTTTTTTTACTTTTTTTTATTTGTTACTGTAAGTATCTAGACACAAACAAACTGTAAGTATCTGTTAAATGTGATGTAAATCTTTATTACAATTTGAAAATGAGCACTGCAACTTTAACAGTTTCTATAGCCTTCTCAGTTCAAACACAGAGCCAGCAGAACATCCAGGTTTCAGTCCCAGGGTACGCACAGGACTTAAGCAGTGGGGGGCTCCCACTTCTAAATCAGGAAGTAGTAAGACCCCCCCCCCATGGTAAGCTGCCTCAATGAATTTTTAAAACTTTTAAGCACTTCTCAACTGACTGCTTCTTTATTGGGAAAGATTGCTCTGCAAGCAAAAAAATGGGAACTCCTTACTCAGGACAAATGGGTTTTAAACATAGTTTCCCCAAGCATATAGATTTCACTTCCACACATTTCCACACATTTCCACCCGCAAACAGTTGGCCATATCTACCCCAAATCAGTGGGCAGAGGCTCAAAAGCAAGTACTCTCTCTCTCAAGATTAAAGGCTATTCAGACTGTACCAGAAGAGGAAAAGGGACAAGGTTTCTATTCGAGACTTTTCCTGGTACCCAGAATCCTGGTGATTCCAAAATTCAAGATGCTAACTCTTCACCAGTTGCTTCCCATGATAGGCAGAGATGCCTGGTTGGCAATGCTGGATTTAAAGGAAGCCTACCTGCACATCCCAATCAGGGAATCTTGCAGAAAATACCTACTGTTCAAAGCAGGCTGCGTGCACTATCAGAAGTTCTTCGTGTTTCACTGTTGCAGTCATTACATTTGGGTAGTCTGATGGCAGGTTGCCCTCAGTCAGCCTGAATAACAAAGTCTTGGGTCCTGCGTCTGTTGCTCACTCCTCTTCCATGACGTCAGGTCGTCAGGGGTATAAAACATGCAGCCGATGCCATTTTATTCAGTCTTTCTTGCCACGCGGTGCCCAAAGCAGAAGCAGTTTGCAAGTGCCGGTCGGCCGACTCCTGAAATTTTCGTATTCCAGTTTCAGAACAGAAAAAGCTAAGTACCCCGTTGGGGAAACTTTTTCTTGCTCCTTACCGATGTCAGTAAAAGTTAATAATTGCATTACTTGTGGGAAGCAAATACCTCATAAGGATTTTCATTTGTACTGTATTTCTTGCCTAGTCCCTGATCACAACGTGCCTTGGTGTCAGTTTTCTGCTAGATTTAACCAACGCACTATTAAGCGTCAGTATATTTTTGCTTCTAAATATTTTGGTTCAAGATTTAACTGTCCCAAAATGTTGTCGATTAGCAATCCGTCTACCGGAGTTCACAAAAAACGCAGGGAAAAAGACAAAGACAGACCGTCTAGTTCCAAAACTGATGACGAAGCTTCTCCTAAGCCAGTCGCCGGTTCGCCTGTACTCAGTGAGGCGCTTTTGCAGCCCCTGATACCTGCTACTTTTGAGTCACAGGCCTCTATCGAGACCCATTCGGAGTCCGGTATGCCGGGAGAGTCTCAGAGTATTGAACCCGCGGATGTCTCTCCCTTGGATGAGTCCAGAGCCACTGAGCAGGCACCGGTTTCTGAGGGTGTTTTCAGGCCTCAACATTTTTATATTAAATCGATGCCAGCAACAAAAACAAGGTCAAAAATAACTTCTATGTCTAAAAAAAGATGCACGAGCCACGTGCTCAGGCCCCTATGCCTAAAAAAACGATGATCAAAATGGCTGAGGATTTAATTACCTTGATCAGGGGTTCCCAACCCCCCCCCCCCCCAACCCCCCCTGCTAAGAGGCCTAGGCAAGGCACTGATTATGAATCTTCAGATCTGGTTTCCATTTCTTCTGATTCATCTTCTGATCAGGAATTTTCTATTTCACCCTATGAGGATTCTGATGCAGAGGAATCCATCCCATCTGCATCTCCTCCTGAGGATTACTCTTTTGTAGAGAATTTGCATACTTTAAGGGAACATTTTCACTGGGAGAGTCAGGGCTTCTCTGAATCAAAAAAGAGGCTTAGGGATTTCCTTCTTCCTCAGCATAGGCCTTTGGCAATACCTCCTGTATTAGACATTGTTGATGTATTCTCTGAATCAAGCATGGCTCCTGATTCCCTGCCTCCGGCTCCTAGTAAGTCATACAGATATTACAGAGTTCCTGACTCACACAAATTCATTTTCAAAAATCCTGCTGCTGATCCTGAGACTATTTCTCAGGGTCCCAAGGGTGTTAAGGCTTCTACAGCCAAAACTCCTACCCCTTCTGATAGAGATTCCAGGGCGCTGGATAGATGGGGTAAGAAGGTTTATACGTCTGCAACCTTGGCAATCAGGGCTTTAAACTGCCAGTTTCATATGCTTAAATATCAACAGCATGTTATGGGCTTACTGAAACAGAAAATTATGTTGATTTCTGATTGTGTGGAAAATAGTTACAGGATTTATTGCATTCAGCAGAACAGGTTGGAACGCATACTTTGCAATGTGATTTTGATTCCTTGGAGGCCTCTTGTAGGGCTGCTGTTACTGGATCTGTGATTAGAAGGCATGCCTGGCTCGAGCAAAATCTGCCTGATCATGTCAAAGCTAAATTGTTGGATGCCCCTTTGTAACATAATACTCTGTTTGGTAATAAGGCAGAAGAGGTTTTGAAGAAAATGGAAGACAAAGCTAAATCTACGCAAACTGTAAGATTTCTTGCAAGTGCAGCCACCCTGGTTCAGTAGGCACTGGTCTACTAAAAATTGGTCCTTTTCTGTGTCCAACAGAGCCACTCAGGGCAAACCCAGGTGCTGAAATGGCTCCAGATATCAATCACAGGGTTCTTACAGGTCGAAGCAATGGGGTGCCTCCACCTCCAAATCTGGAGGAAACAAAGCACAACCCTACAGTAAGCAGTCTCAATGACTTTCCTCTACCATCTCCAAGCACTTATCTTTTGGCAGCCCCCTTGGGGGGGGGGGAACTAGCACTTCATGCTCAAAATTGGCAGTTAATTACACAGGGCAAATGGGTATTAAACATAGTATCCCAGGGGTACAGATTTCATTTCCATACTTTGCCAATTCCAAATGGATGGCCGGATCTGCCACAAAACCAGTGGACAGAGGCCCAGAAACGTCATGTCCTTCATGGATATGGGTGCTATTCAACTGGTACCAGAAAAGGAAAAAGGACAAGGTTTTTATTCAAGACTTTTCCTGGTACCTAGAAAAGACAATTCATGGTGTCCAATACTGGACTTATCGATTCTGAACACGTTCCTGGATATTCCAAAATTCAAAATGCTGACTTTACAACAGCTATTGCCTATGCTAGGCAAGTATGCTTCGTTTAGTAACACTAGACTTGAGGCATACCTGCATATCCCAATAAGGGAATCATGCAGAAGATACCTCCGCTTCAAAGCAGGTTTTTTGCATTACCAATTCACTGTACTGCCCTTTGACTTATCTACTGCACCCAGGGTCGTTACAAAGTGCCTGGCACCAGTAATTGCATTCTGCAGACAAAGAAACATTCAAATGTATCCTTATCTGGACGATTGTCTCATTCAAGCAGAGGACAAGGACACTCTTCTTCAACATCTGGCGTTTGTAAAAAGGCTTCTAGCATGCCTAGGGTACAGCATAAATGAAAAGAAATCACAACTGGTACCCTCTCAAATAATTACATTCTTGGGTGCAAGCTTGAATACAACTACCCAGATGGCTTACCTCACGCCAGACAAAGGCAACTGACAGCATACTTCAAACAAATGGCAACAAAATCCCAGTTATCTGCAAGACAAATTCTGCAGGCTTGGGGGTTCATGGCATCCTGCATTCTACTAATTCCATATGCGAGACTGCATATGAGGAAACTTCAATAGTACCCAAAAAGTTTATGGAGTCAACATCGTCACAGCCTGGAAACAATGATTCCTCTCATTTCCTGCCTACAACAGGAATTTCTTTGGTGGGCACATGTCACCAAAACAAGGGACTGTCATTCACTCTACCCCCTGCCACCCAAACCCTAACTACAGATGCATCAGACTATGCTTGGGGGGCCCACCTGGCAGGGAGATGGATTCAGGGCAAATGGAGCCCAAACCAAATGCATCTGCATATCAACCAGAAAGAAATGCTAGCTGTTCAGAATGCTCTGACAGCCTTCAAGGACTTACTTTATCTAGGACAACTGCTGGTAAAGACGCACAACACCACAGTTATGTGGTACATAAGCAGGGGAGTACACATTCCTACCCCCTTTGCAGACAAGCCATGACCTTGTGGAACACAGCCTTGACTTACCAAATACATCTTCAAGCTCAATTCCTGCCAGGAACGCAAAATACTCTGGCAGACGACCTAAGCAGAAATCTTATGGACCCGCACAAATGGAAACTGGATCCACAAATCTTCAGCATGTTAACACAGAAATGGGGGAGCCCAGACATAGATCTAATTGCCTCTCCCCAAAATTATCAGTTGGACAAATTCTGCACAAGGACTCCCCACAAACAAGCTTGGAAAGTGGATGCTCTGTCCTTCAGCTGGAAAAATCTATCAGTTTATGCCTTTCCTCCTCTGCCTCTCCTCTCCAAAGTACTACTAAAGATCAAACAGGACAAACCAAGGATGATACTGATTGCACCAGACTGGCCACGCCAACACTGATATACCCCCTCTTGTGCATTGTGTCACAGCTAGCCCCATGGCACCTGCCTCAGACCCCTACCCTGCTGTCTCAGTAGGAGAGCCAGATTCTGCACCCAGAGCTTCAAACCCTGAACCTGGCAGCCTGGCTAATTACCTAATCTCCCCATTACCATCCCTCAGCAAACAAGTGTTTGATTTCATTTTGGAGGCAAGGAGGCCTAGTACTAGAAAATCTTATGTTGAAGCTCAAGGGATGGCCACAGCAGCGCCCAATTTACCCAGATTCTTCAATATTTAACTGAGATGCTTCACAAGGGCCTTTCCTTTTCTTCCATCAAAATTCACGCCTCAGCCATTTCAGCTCATTACAGCACAGAACCACCCCTCTTTTCTCACCCACTGCTCAGGCAGTTTCTCAGAGGGGCCAAAAACTTAATACCTCCCAGGAGAGCCCCAACTCCAGCCTGGGACCTTAACTTTGTATTGGAAAAACTCACTCTTCCTTTTGAACCAGCTGCAACTGCAGAGTTAAAATTCCTTTCTTGGAAAGCAGCTTTCCTTTTAGCAATCACTTCAGCAAGAAGGGTATCTGAATTGCAGGCCCTTATGGCAGTGGAGCCTTTCATAATCTTTCATGCGGCCAGGGTGTCCCTCAGGACCAACCCATCTTTCATGCCCAAGGTGGTAACCAGTGTGGCTCTTAATCAGTCCATTCATTTTCCAACCTTCTTTTCTAATCTGCAGAACAAAGGGGAACAGATACTACACTCCTTAGATGTACACAGACAACTTAGATTTTACCCGGACAAGACTAAACCTCAAAGGAAATCTGAACAACTGCTGGTGGCATTTGCTGCAGAGCGGAAGGCTATTTCAAAGCAAACCATTTCTAAATGGATAGGCCATTGCCTTCATTTCTGCTGTAAGCACCATGGAAAACCTATCCCACAAGGTTTTATCTGTTTATTTACAGCCTTTATCAGAGGTGTCCCTACCAGAGACATCCTAGAAGCTGCTACCTGGAGTTCTGTACATAATTTCATCAAGCATTACCATTTGCCAATTTTCTCTAAATCCAGAGCTGGCTTTGCCAATGCAGTCTTGCAGGGCATTAGAGCTGGTCCTAATGCTATTTAAATTCCTCCTCCCATCCTTAGCTTTGGGAATCTACCCAAATGTGATGACTGCAGCAATGAAACATGAACATACTACAGTTGTGTACACTTACCATAAATGTAGATGTTCATGTGTATTCACTGTTGCAGTCCTGGTTACCCTCCCTCCAACCCCCTGACTTCTTTTGGCTGTACCTCTATTCTCCTTTACTATACTTAAAAGCTTTTTGGTGTGTTTGCTTTTTTGTTGGAGGTATAACCTTGTGTATATATGTGTGTGTGATATATATATATATATATATATATATATATATATATATATATATATGTGTGTATGTGTGTGTGTGTGTGTGTGTGTGTGCATATAGATGTGGTGTGTGTGTGTATATATATGTATATGTATATATATATATATATATATATGTATATGTGTGTGTGTGTGTGTGTGTGTGTGTGTGTGTGTATATATATATATATATATATATATATATATATATATATATATATATATATATATATTTTTTTTTTTGCTTCCAATTAAGGGGGGCACCTGACATCTGGGGCAAGAAAAACTGATGTAATGGCGTCGACTGCATGCTTTATACCCCTAACTACCTGACGTCACGGAAGATGAGACCGCAACTGGCGCAGGACCCAAGACTTTGATAATCAGGCCGACTGAGGGCTACTGCAAGCAGATATCCCAAATGTGATGACTGCAACCGTGAATACACTCTAACATCTACATTTGTGGTAAGTGTACACAACTGTACTTTTGTGATACTGTTTAGGACAGATGGGGAAGGGGTGACAACCTTCTGGGCATTTGGAAGGGGAAGGTGTTGGAAGCATGCATCAGAAAATACAGTTATCCAGTGATGGTTATTGGATTATGTTAATGATGAAAGGTAAACAGATGGGAAAGACTTTTGAAGTTTGTAAATAGTTATTGTTTATTTGATTAAATAAAGCTTGCTTTATTAAAAAAATTCCCTTTCTGTGTGTTTTTGCAATCTTGAAATTAGTATATACAGGTAGCAGGTGTACGACTGTTGCAGGAGGACTTGCCTCCCTAGAAAACATTTTTTCTGTATATTGTAGGGAATCAATTATTGCAACTTTTGATGAATATGGTTATTGGATGTGTGGGCCTGAAATTTGTTGGGAATCTGTTGGGTTACCCTGGTAGGATATCCTGGTTCCTGTCCGGCAGCCTCCCTTTTTCATATGCTGTAAGTCAAAGAAGTCAAAAGATGTGGTGTTCATAATCCTGCAGTTCACATATATGCAGCAGCAATCTTTGAACAGCAATGTTGTGCCTGTATATAAATCAGGGGCTCCCTATCAGTTCAGCAAGCCGCATTTTCAGTGTACTTACATCAAACATGCTGTTTGTCGAACTGTTCATACTGAGATCACAGTACAGTGAGGATCAGGAAATTTGTCCCTTCCCCACTGCAGTGCGATCTGAGTTGATACATATTAATTACCAATAATATGGGGGTGCAGCCCCCCCCCCCTCAGGGCTAGAATTTGATGAACAGCATTTCTGATGAAATGCTGTTTGTTGAATTGTCGCTTCGATGAAGTGATATAGACCCAAATCAAGTAAGTGTGGACAAATATTGCTGATTTTGTGAAATCTCAGCCATGCAATGAAATACTCACAGGCAGTTTGCACATTTTGACTAGCTAAAATGGATAAAAGCCATTATAGTTACGTTCAGCAGAGGGTATACATATGTAAAGTCATGAATGATTTTGGCCATTTTCACTAAGTGGCTGAGGACATGAGCCTACACTGATCTGTCAAGATTTTCTGTGAGAATCTGCACTGACCGACACCATACTGCAGTTAACTCAAACTGCTTTAAGGTTTTATCTGTTTATTTCAGTGGGCGCCATTGTATGAACACCCAGACTGGTGTTTTATAAATCACAGAAGGGGGAAGGTAAGAGGGCTGGAAAAAGGAATGACTAAGCACACACAGGAAGAGGACATTAAGAGAACTGTGCTGAAGAAAGGGCAGTTTGTTTTTTGGGGGATAGACCGTCCAGTTTTCAGTTCTTTTGTAAGAAGTAAGTTGAGAAAGGAGTAAGAGTAGAGGGTGTAGGAGAGAAGGTTAGGGAAGAGCTAAGGAATGCATGCAACTTGAGACTGAGAGGACACATGAGCGACATGGTAGTTTGATATTGTGTAGTGGAGTACAAGACATAACGATGGGGGAGACTAAAGGAAGGGGGAGAGGAGATGTGATATGTAGGTGCCACCCCAGTCCAGAGGAAATCTATCATCTCCCTCTCCTGATGGACCTGGAGAAACCCCAGTCCAGGGGAAATCTATCATCTCCCTCTCCTGATGGACCTGGAGAAAGGGACCCAATAGGTGTGGGGTTGCAGACATTTGGCAGGTTGATAGTTAGAGCCAACTAAGTAGGCAAGTCGTGCACCTGCTGGAGAATACATTGTAGTGGTTGCAGGCACCTCTCCACCACCCACTCAACTCTTGCCTCAACTGGGCCCTGTAGTTCTTGATATTCACGGCTTACCGGACTGACATGCACCTTGGGGCCCACAGGGCTAGAGCCACTGTCCCCACAGTGTGAGATGTCCAAGAGCAGTCAGGGGGAGGTGGTGAATTGTCACTCACCTGGGAGACTTGTGGCTGAGCTGCCCCTGAGATCTCTGGACCTGTTAAAAAAAGTAACATAAAAGGGACAGAAAAAATGAGAGGAGAAAAGGAGATGCGAGATTGACTTGTAAGTATTTTGAAAACATTACATTACAGTTTATTTAAAATTAAATTAAACATTTATTCATTTGTTCAGAAACTGCATTTAAGTAAAGTTTATAAATGTTCCACTTACTACTGACAGCATTCTAAGAAAAGTTACTGATGGTACTTGTTATATTGCTCATGTGATATGTGCAAGTTATTGCTTTCTCGTACTGCAGTAACTCGTAAATCTGTAAAGTGGCAATAGTAACAGTTAATAATGTAGGTACCAGAGTGGGCTTTGCTAATCATAATAATTCATTTCCTTTCACTGCACTACCTCAGAATATTAAGTTGATATTTATTCGTCTATTTTTTTACTCTGATTGTGATCTATCATGTAGACTTCTGTCTTGTTATTGCGTTAATGTATTGAAATTTTCTAAGTGTTTGTGTCAATGACTTTCATATGTTTCCTATTTATGAGTGTTATGCAGTAGTCTTTCAAGCCTGCAGTAGTCTTTCAAGCCTTCAGTAGTCTCCTCTTTCATTGATCAGGTTTCTTAGCCATTCTTTTAACCAGAAACGTTTTGAAAGTGTTAGCTCATATGTTGTCTAATCTTGCTATAGTTCTACATGCCAGACTTCATTTTCGAACATTCCCAACAGTAAATATTAGGTTATGGAATGGATCCACTAATCTAGAGGTTTTTGTGTTTCCGTAACTAACGTGGTGGGGTAGGCACAGCTGTCTTGAATAGCAGGAAGTCCTTTCTGCATCGCTGTTATCTTCCCGTCAGGACCCTGACTACCAGTGCTTCAGACGGTGGGTGAGGAACCCTCCTAAATAACCTAATGGTTCAGAGGTGAGGCACATCTCTTTAGCAGATGCAGTTGTGATCCATCTGATTGTGAAAGCATTCAAAAAATGCTTAATTCTTGGAATTCTACATTCAAACATGGGGTGGCTCAAAAGCAATATGGTACATTAAAGTGGGGAGGGCTCCTCTGTGATAAGTTATGTCTGAACAGAGGAACCAGGCAGAGGTATCCTCTTTCACCTTTATTTGCTTTGTATTTAGACCCATTGGCAAAGAAACTAAGTGACTCAGAAATTCAAGGACATGACTGGTATGCTAATCTGGAAAAGTTGGCTTTATTTGCAGATGATATTTTGTACCTGATAAATCCAGAAAAGGACGTCTCAGGGTTCTGGAACATTTTGAGACAGTTTCAAGGCTTTTCAGATGAAACAAAGGCTATAGCTGTAAATTATGTACTCACACATGAATTTGTTTAGCAGTACCCATATTTATGGGGACATAAGATGAACTATTTAGGAGTAAGGATTAAAACATTTCTGTTATGGCAGCTAAGGTTATGTGAAAAGAGACTAAAAAGATAATACAAAAACTGAGAAACTGGAAGGTCTTGTTATGGATATGGATAGCAGGATACAAGCAGTGAACATGTTTAGTCCCTTTAGTTTTATATGCAGGTCAGGCCAGGCATATTTGTATCAAACAGAGGAGAAGTTGATAGTTAATAAAGAGTTGAAGGAATTTATCTGGGAGGGAAATAGAGCAAGGGTTAAGTGAGATAAGTTGATCCTTCCAGTAGAGCAAGGTGGTTTAGGATTACCCGATTTGAAGGAATATTTTAGAGTTAGACAATATGTAACACAAGCAGAAAGTTATAATTCAAAGTGGAAAGGGAAGGGGGAATTCAAGAAATAAGGAGAGTGAGAGTTTGGATGCAAATCCATAAGGCGAAATATTATATTCATAAAGTAGTAGAAAGTATTCTAAGAACTAAGCCAACACAAGGATGGAGAAAGGAAATTCTGACAATAGGGACAACTGCAAATAGGGATAAAGAGAATAAGATAGACAGGGCTGGAATTTACTGTAGAAAATGGCAAATGAACCAATGTATTGCGAGCAAATAACTAGAGAGAGATAATGGACTGGGATGAGGCCAAGAAGACATTTTGACTACAGGCTAGACTGCCTTCCTTACCAGGGATGGATATCAGAGTGTATGCAAAGATAAATGTGTAGTGGAATCCTAAGTGAAAGACCTGCTCTGGTAGAGTCTTTGGTTGAGTCTAAAACAGATGCTGTTGTCAAAAAAAGGGATAATTAGTAAGGCATAGAAAATATTGCACAATAACTATAGGAATCAGTCTAATCACGATTCAAAACACCAAAAACGAACTTGGAACAAACAACCTGCTGAAAGCTGGAAATACAGGCATCAGAATTGTACTTAAAGGAAAATTCCCTTAAATCCTTTTAAAAGCATTGCTTGTAGATTTAAAATTAAATCCTTTTATTTATACATAAAATGATGAACGTATTCGTATTTTTATGCAAAAGATTTCATCAGTGACTTTAAAAGGATTTAAGGGAATTTTCCTTTAAGTACAGTTCTGGTGCCTGTATTTCCAGCTTTCAGTGAGCGGTTTGTTCCAAACTATAAGAATCAATCAGAAGAGGTTAGAAACTATTGGAAAGGCTAAACAGTTTACAAGAGAACAATAGGAGGGCATATGTATGGCTCTCAAGTATACAACAAAGTCTAGAAGGTTACATTTTTTTGTTGGGAAGTGTTTGCATATTTTTTTTATATACCAAGCAGACTCCAAAGAATTTTTCCTTGGGTAGATGGCAAATTTTGGAGGTGTGATAAGGAAAGAAAGAAATAACTGGGAATATGTTTTGGGAGTGTAATGAGTTGGCAGATTTAAAAAATTCCCTACTGAGTACTCTGAAATGCTGGGTGAACAAATTGGAGTTAACTAAAAAAATTATTTTTTGAGCAGGTTCACAAGACCTGAATTTATTAGACATATTAAGGCTTTGTTGCGTTTAATTCTAGTGGCTGCCAAAAAAAACAAAATGAATAGAAAATGGAAATCAAAGTGTAAATCAGCTGTATTTGAAGTACTGAATATTGTAACAAAGATTAAAGAACTGGATGATAGGATATTTAGAAATGGGAATGAGAATGTGTGTGTGTGTGTGTGTGTCTTTCGGCTTTTCCTGGTTAGGGGTCGCCACAGCAGAACTCCGGTCCTCTAATGATTGGCAGTTGATTTTTTTTTATGTGCTGAGTTGCCAGCCCTGACTCACAACCTTCAACGAAGGTACGCCCATTCACGCATGTCTCCACAAAGAAGACGCTCTAGTTGAGAATTGAATGGGACAACGTCTTGCTGTGAGGCGACAACGCTACCGCAGCACCACCACCACGGGTAGAAAAGGGAATGAGAATATTGTATAGAAATGGAAATTGTGGAACAATACATGCAGAATAATGTTCTTCAGGAGGAGTGAATTTTAAGGGAAGGTAAGACTTTTGCAATTTATGTAATGTTGGACTGATAGGTTAAAAAAGAAAGTGATTTATAATGAATGTAACTGGAAACATGTTAATATGGTTTGATGTCCTTCTATTCCTATGTTGCAGTATTCTAGGTGTGGGATTTCCTGCCCTCAGCCGACTCGTACGTCTGCTTCCATACAAAAGCTTCAGCTTGGCTGTTGCAGGGTGCGTGGGACGTCACACGTAGGGCCATAAACCAGGGGCCTTAAATGTGACGTCTGCACGCACAATCCTCAGAACTTTACAGCCGCAGACGACATTTGCATCATACGATCGCCTCTTCACAGACATCACATCTTAAAGATAAGTAGCCTATTGGGTTTCTAATTTTCTTATTTTTGATGATTGTTCTAGCTAATGCTTGGTTGTTGTAGCCTTTAGCTGATGTCAGGAAAAACGGGAAAGTGCCAATGCAGGTGCCAGATACCCCATTAGGATGCCCATGACAGGTGTGTTTTTTTTGCCTAGGACGGGAACACGATCATTCCTCCTGCACTATTTGTCAATTGTTTGTCTCTAAGACCTTGCACAGCCGTCTAGCCGTGTTAAATCTCTACCTGGAGAACCAATGCCATAAGCGGTTAGCCCTTAGGCTGGATCCTGCATCGGGGGCCGCATCCGAATTTTCGTCAAGAAGGCCAAGGTTCCTAGGCCTTCTTCGCCTGCCGCTCCAATTCCTGATGCACCGCTAACTGCCGATCTAGGGGTTGAGGCGCGCTCGGAGGATCCGTCAACTGCAGCGACGTCCCTCAAAGGCTGTTTCGCAGCCGATGACTGGCTCGTCCTCGAGCTCATTCAGACATTGAAGTCAGTCGATGTCGAGGGGGAACCAGTTTTGGTGGTACCTCCAGCAGGGATCCAGACTTCAAATGTGTTAATCTCCAGACCCGATGCCAGGCCACTCTCTACTTCCTCTCCGGCCAAAAAGAAGCAGAAGACTAAACATACCTCCTCCTCTTCAGAAGTCGCACTGGATTGTCAGGCCTTCACTTCTTCTCTTATGCAGGCCTTTATGGCCCTTAGGCCTTCAGCCTCCTTCAGAAGAGTCCATGTCTTACGTTTCCCAGATTGCGTCCCCCCAGGAATATTACTCTCCAGATGAGGAATCTGTGGAAGGGGACTCTTCCCCCTGAGGACATTACTTTTGGTGAGACCATCACCAAGATGAAGGATTACTTTAAATGGGAAACTTCCCAAATGACTGACACCCTCCCCTTCAGCAGTTCCCCCTGTTCTGCTTGCTTACTTGGATGCCTTCAACGCAGGCTCTAAGGCCCCTGACTCCCAGCCACCGGCCCCTAAGTGTCCTGACCGCTTCTATAAAGTACCAGAGGACCACAAATTCCTAGTTAAGCCACCCTTGGTGGACCCAGCTGTTATTACCACCACGGCAGATAAGCAATCTAGACTGCTGCCCGCTGCCTTCCTTCTACCCACTGATGAAGACAGTAAGTACATGGATAAGATGGGGAAGAAGGTATACACTTCTGCTTTGACTTTCAGATCCATAAATTATCAGAACCACATGACTGAAGTATGCATTAGACTTGGTCTCTCAAGCCTCCTCCATGCTGGCCTCCTTGCCTGACAGTACCAGCAAGACAGACATCTCATTCAAACTTTCCTTGGCCCAACAGGTAGCCAGGCATTCCATCAAATGCAGCTACGATGCTGCAGAGGCGTCCGCCAGGTCTGCAGCATCTCCTTCAGCCCTCAGGAGGTACTCATGGCTAAGACTCCAGAACCTCCCTGAGGATTTCAAGGCTAAAATCGTGGATGCTGCTCTGGACCACAATCTGCTGACCTTTTTAAAAATGTACAAGAAAAAAGCAAAGACCTTCAGGACATCAAGCACCTGCTGGTGTCGCCCATCCCCAAGTATTATAGGAACTACCCTAAGGCCACCTTTGTGAGACGTACTCCACAGCCCTCCTCTTCCAGGTCCAGGAGAGGGTCTACAAGACTTACCAATTCCAGATCCTCTCTCCACCACAGCAACCCAGACAGCCCTTTCAGGACAGAGGAGGCCCCAGTAATACGGACTGCCTTGCCCACCTCCCCCTCTCAGCCTGCCTTTCTCACTGTTTCCCCCTTTGGCAGTCTATCACTTCAGACCAGTGGATCTTAAACATTATCCAGAAAGGGTATTTCCTATCCTGGAAAGAGAAGCCACCCAGAAGAGGCATCCCTCTCCTCCCCAAAAGCCAGGCCCATCTCATGCCACAAGTTCTGGCAGACCTTTTAAAGCTAGGCACCATAGAACCGGTTTCTCCAGCACAGGAAGGAAAGGGGTTTTGCTCCCGTCTCTTCCTGGTCCCCAAAAAAGATGGCCCCTGGAGACCCATCTTAGGTCTGTCCTTTCTAAACCTACATCTTCAAGTACCCTCTCTCAAAATGCTCTTTCCCCCACCCTGCCACCTCTCATTCCAGCCAAGGCCTTCATGGCCATCCTGGACCTAAAGGAAGCCTACCTGCACATACCCATCAGGAATTCACACAGACATTTCCTGCGTTTCTCTGGGCCTTCCTCTCATTTCCAATTTTCTGCCTTGCCCTTTGGTTTATCCATGCCCCCTGGGTCTTTACAAAGTGCCTAGCCCCGGCCATTGCCTTCTGCAGAACTCTGGGGATACAGATTTACCCTTTTCTGGAATGACATCATGATTCTGGCAGAGTCCAGGGATGCTCTATTGAAGCATCTACATTTCACCATGTCCCTTCTGCAGAACCTAGGATTCACCATCAACCTCCCCAAATCCTCTCTGATCCGAAGCCAGGACAAGATTTTCCTCAGCTGCAGAATCAAAACAGACACAATGAAGGTCTTTCTCCCACAGGGCAAGGTTCTGGCTTTAACTTCCCACTTCCAGGAAGCTCTGCTATCCCAAAAGGTGACGGCAAGGCAATTTCTTAGTCTCCTGGGTTTAATGGCAGCTGCCACCCCCATGCTACCACTGGCAAGAATGCACATGCAGAAGCTGCAGTGGTTCCTGAGTAACATCTGATCCCGACACCTACTTCCCCTAGAGCAGGCCATCCCCCTCCTTCCTTGTCTGAAAAGAGAAATCAGCTGGTGGATCCAGCAAGTGCAGTTGAACCCAGAGCTCCACCCCAACCCAAGTTATGCATATAGATGCCTCAAATTCAGGTATGAGAGCAACTCCGGCCTCTTACAGGATTCCAGAAAAATGGCATCCCTTTCTTCAGGCCAAAAACATCAGTATCAGGGAAATGACAGTTTTCTTAGCTCTAAAGACCTTCACCCCCCTTCTGGTTCCAGGGGTGCTCCGGATCGTCACCGACACCACCACGGTGATGTGGTACACCAACAAGCAGGGAGGAACAAAGACCTATCAGCTGTGCAGTCTATCCCTGCTGATATGTGACTTAGCCTTTCGTCTCAACTTAATCCTGCAGGTGGTCTACATCCCCTCACAGGACAACCACCAAGCAGATCTCTTGAGCAGGACCTCCGCACGAATGGATGCTGAACAGGGAGGTCTTCTTAGACATAGTCCACCGGTGGGGTGCTCCACAAATAGACCTGTTTGCCTCCCCCCAGAACAGGCAATTGCAGAACTTCTGCTCAAAAACCCACTCTCCTTTAGCATGGAGAGTGGATGCTTTCAGCATCTCTTGGGAGGGGAAGTTCCTTTATGCTTTCCCCGCATTCCCACTGATTCAGAAAGTCCTCCTGAAAATTCAGAAGGACAAACCAAAAAATCTTGTTAGTGACTCCCTACTGGCCAAGGCAGCACTGGTTCCCCCTACTTGACAAACTAGCTAAGGGCAATCACTTTGTTACCCTACAAGCTGGACCTACTGACACAAGACAAGGGAACTCTCCTACACCCACATTTATAGATGTTGTCTCTGACTCTGTGGGTGATAAACGTTTGATCCCTTTCAGACACCACTACTCAGAGGACTTGCTTTCAGTCCTAAGGGAGGCAAGGAAACCTACCACCAGAAAATCTTACCTAAGTGGGAAAGATTTGCAAAATGGTGCCTGCAAAAGGGAAGGGACCCTAGCTCCGCAGAGGTTCCCCTGGTTCGAAACTACTTGTGTCAATTGATAAAAAGTGGCTATTCTTTTTCTTTTGTAAAAGTACTCCTCTCTGCAATATAAGTTTGCTTTCCCCTGGAACCCCCCTTGCTGGCCTGGCTCGACGTTAACCTCTTCCTTAAAGAGGTCTTGCACATGAGACCACCTAAGAAACCTATCCCCCACCTTGGGACCTTAATTACATCTTAGAGAAATTAACCCAACAGCCCTTTGAACCTGCCAGGCCTTCTTCCTTACAGATGTGTCCTGCTGGTGGCTATCACTTCAGCCAGAAGACGGTCAGAATTTCAGGCTTTAATGGCCTGTCCTCCCCTACACCGTCTTCCACAAAGACAGGGTGTTCCTGCGAACCAACCCCTTTTATATGCCTAAGGTGGTTAATGACCTCCCTCTTAACCAATCCATTCATCTACCCACCTTTTTCCCCTCACCCTCTAATGAAGGGGAGAGGACACTGCACTCCCTGGACTTGCTCAGACAGCTTAGGTGTTTACCTGGACAAGACCAAGGCCATGAAAGTCTAATCAGCTCTTGGTCTCCTTCCACCCCAGAGCCTTGGGCAAGGGAGTCTCCAAGCAAACCATTGCATGCTGGATCAGGAAAGCTATTTGCTTCTACTACTCCCACCATGGAAAAGAACCCCCAAGCAGAACCAAGGCCCATTCCACTAGAGCTGTGGCCACCTCAAGGGCTTTCATGAAAGGTCTAGACACAGCATCCATTTTAGAAGCAGCCACCTGGGCCACTATCCACACCCTCACCAAGCATTACAAATTGGACCAAGTTTCCAGAGCTAGGACAGGATTCGCAAGGGCAATCCTGCAGGGTCTTGTAGAACCCTCTTCATCTACCACCACCCTCTCATCCGCTTAAGCTGTGCTACGCACCCACACCTAGAGTACTGCAACATAGGAATAGAAGGACATAGAATAGTTGTGTAAAATCTTACCATAACCATCAAGGTCCTTCTCCTCCATGTTGCAGTATTCCTTCCCACCCACCAGTCCCCCAAGTCATATTCCTTACCTGTACTTACCTACATTACAGTAGGACTCCAAGTCACACACCTGTAAATAACTGGCATTCCTTCTGTTGGGCCTTATTCTCTGCCTGCTGGCCTTCAGGATGTTCATCGTGTTACCCTGCTGCAGTCATCACACTTGGGTTATCCTGTCGTCAGGCGGTCCCGCAGTTGGCCGGAATTCCAAAGTCTTGGTCCGGCATCGGTTGCTGTCACCTCTTCCCTGACGTCAGTGCGTCAGGGGTATATATAATGCAACTGACGCCATTTTCTTCAGTCTTTCTTGCCGCGCGGTGCCCGAAGCAGAAGCAGTTCGCAAGTGCCGGTCGGCCGACTCCTGAGATTTTCGAATTCGAATTTCAGACCGAAGTCTTCTATAAAGCTAAGTACCCCGTTGGGGAAATTTTTCTTGCCTCAGACCGATGTCAGAAAAAGTTAACAATTGTATTTCTTGTGGGAAGCAAATACCTCATAAGGATTTTCATTCTTATTGCATACCTTGCCTAGGCCCAGACCACGACGTCACTTCTTGTCGGTTTTGTGCTAGGTTTAATAAGCGTACTATTAAAAGACGCTTTGATTTCGCATGACACTACTTCGGTAGGAAATTTAACTACACCATGCCCTCAGAGCAACCGACTACCGGCATGCAGAAAAAACGCAGGGATAAAGACAGACAGCCCAGGCCAAAGCCAGATTCCGAGGCCTCGGCCGATCCGTTCTCCGGTCCTCAGTGAGGCTCTGATGCAGCCCCTGACTACCGCAGATCTGGAACCCGAGACCACTACGGAAATTTTAACGGAATGTACCAGGCTGACGCAGCCTTTTACTTCAGGCCCTTCCGACGACTTTGCTACTAAAGACATCAGTACTACAGAAACGCCATCGGTTTCTGAAGGCATTTTCAGACTGACGACTCTCACCATTAAAACGTTTTCTAAGTCAAAGACTCCTTCTAAATCTAAAAGGACTGCACTTCAGTCTCCTGTTCAAGGCCCCATGCCTAAGAAACAGATGCTCAAAATGGCTGAAGATTTGATTTCTTTAATCTGGGGTTCCCAGCCCCCTCCTGACAAAAGGCCTGGACAAGAGGAAGATTATGCATCCTCTGAGCAAATGTCCATTTCTTCAGACTCCTCTGAGGACCAAGACTACTCCTTCTCTCCTTATGAAGATTCTGATGCCGAGGACTCTATTCCCGCAGCTTCTCCTCCTGAAGACTACTCCTTTGGGGAAACTTTACACACTGAGGGAACATTTTCACTGGGAAGGTCAGGACTACTCTGATTCAAAGAAAAGGCTCAGAGAGTTTCTTTTACTCCCCCAACACAGACCACTTGCCATCCCACCAGTTTTGGACATTGTGGATGATGTCTATTTAGAATCCAGTTTCAATCCAGACTCTCTACCTCCTGCTCCGGCTAAGCCTGACAGATACTATAGAGTGCCTGATTCCCACAAATTTCTTTACAAAAGCCCTGTAGCTAACCCAGAGACTATCTCACAGGGTCCCAAGGGGGCTAAGGCTTCTATGGCTAAAAACCCAGTACCTTCTGAGAGGGATTCCAGAGCACTAGACAGGTGGGGGAAAAAGGTTTACACCTCAGCCACACTAGCTATGAGGGCACTGAATTGTCAATTTCACATGCTTAAGTATCAGCAATTTCTAATCTCTCAGTTAAAGCAAAGAATAACCTCTCTCCCTCAACAGTCGGAATTGAAAGAAGTACAGGATCTGTTGCACGCCACTGAGCAGGTGGGCAAACATACCTTACAATGTGGGTTTGATTCTTTGGAGGCCTCCTGCAGAGCAGCTGTCACTGGGTCTGTTATACGTAGGCATGCTTGGTTAAAGGAACAAACACTGCCTGATCATGTTAAAGCAAAACTACTAGATGCTCCCTTACAGCAAGATGTTCTTTTTGGAGTTAAAGCAGAAGAAGTTTTGAAGAAAATGGAATATGAGGCAAAATCTATGCAGACAGTCAAAGATTTCCTACAAGTACAACCCCCTCGCTTTAGCAGAAACTGGCCAACAAAAAATTGGTCCTTTCCAGCCCCTGACAGACCACAGAGGGGTAAATACAGACACCCAAGAGGCAGAGGACAACTACAAGCCCAGTATAAACCTCACCAATGGGGCACTACAACACAGAAGGGAGGAGAAGACAGGTCTCAAACCACCAGAAGGCAAACTCAGTGACTTGCACTTCATCTGGCCAAGCAATACTCTCTTGGCAGCCCCCTTGGGGGGAAAACTTGCACTTTTTGCAGACAACTGGCACATTGTCACAAAGGACAAATGGGTCCTAGACATAATTTTACGAGGATACAGATTCCACTTTCACACCTTGCCAATGAAAAGAGGAATGCCAAACCTGCCACAAAATCAATGGGCAGAGGCACAAAAGCAAATTACATCTCTCATGGACATGAGAGCCATTCAACTGGTAACTACTCGAGAACAAGGCCAAGGATTTTATTCAAGACTCTTTCTAGTGCCCAGAAAGGACAATGCCTGGAGACCAATTCTGGACCTTTCAATTCTAAACACTTACTTACAAGTACCCAAATTCAAGGTGCTAACACTACAGCAGCTACTTCCTGTGTTGGGCAAGGAAGCATGGCTAGTAACGTTGGACCTCAAGGAGGCATACCTGCATGTCCCTATCAGACAAAGTTGCAGAAGATACCTCCGTTTCATTGCAGGTTCAACCCATTACCAATTTTCTGCACTGCTCTTTGGCTTATCTACTGCGCCCAGAGTTTTCACAAAATGCCTGGCACCAGTAATGAGAGCCATTCAACTGGTAACTACTCAAGAACAAGGCCAAGGATTTTATTCAAGACTCTTTCTAGTGCCCAGAAAGGACAATGCCTGGAGACCAATTCTGGACCTTTCAATTCTAAACACTTACTTACAAGTACCCAAATTCAAGATGCTAACACTACAGCAGCTACTTCCCATGTTGGGCAAGGAAGCATGGCTAGTAACGTTGGACCTCAAGGAGGCATACCTGCATGTCCTTATCAGACAAAGTTGCAGAAGATACCTCCGTTTCATTGCAGGTTCAACCCATTACCAATTCTCTGCACTGCTCTTTGGCTTATCTACTGCGCCCAGAGTTTTCACAAAATGCCTGGCACCAGTAATTGCATACTGCAGACAAAGAGGAATTCAAATATATCCATACCTGGACGACTGCCTCATCCAAGCAGAAAGCAAAGACATTCTCTTACATCATCTGGCCTTTGTAAAGCATCTACTAAACTGCCTGGGGTACACAGTAAACGAAAAGAAGTCAAAACTAGTACCCTCACAAAAAATGACATTCCTGGGTGCCAGCTTGAGTACAACGGCACAGAAGGCTTATCTTATGCCAGAGAAGCAACTACAGCTGACTCAATATTTCAAGACAATGGCAACAAAGACCCAATTAACTGCAAGAAAAATTCTGCAGGCTTTGGGCTTCATGGCATCTTGCATACTAATAATACCATTTGCAAAGCTGCATATGAGGAAATTACAGTGGTACCTAAAAAGCGCATGGTCTCAACACAGCCACAGCTTGGACACAATATCTCTCATTCCCTGCCTACAACAGGAATTTCTATGGTGGTCACAGGCATGTCACCTCAACAAGGGTCAGCCTTTCACCTTGCCCCCAGCCAGGCAAACTATCACAACAGATGCTTCAGACTACGCCTGGGGGGCACACATGGCAGGACAATGCACTCAAGGCCTATGGACTGCAGATCAAAGAAATCTGCACATAAATCAAAAAGAGATGCTAGCTGTACAGAAAGCTCTGACAGCCTTCAAGGATCTATTACATCCAGGCCAACTTGCAATAAAGACGGACAACACCATAGTAATGTGGTACATAAACAAATAAGGGGGTACACATTCTTACCCTCTATGCAGGCAAGCAATGACCTTATGGAACACAGCTCTGGCCTACCAAGTCCAGTTACAAGCTCAACTCCTGCCAGGACAGAAGAACACATTGGCAGGCGACCTCAGCAGAAACATCAAGGATCCCCACGAGTGGAAACTAGATCCACAAATATTTGCAATGATAACTCAAAAATGGGGCCTTCCAGACATAGACCTGTTTGCCAGTCCTCAAAACTGTCAACTGACAAAATTTTGTACAAGGACATTTCACCATCAGGCTTGGAAAGTGGACGCTGTCTCTTTCAGTTGGAAAGACCTGACAGTATATGCCTTCCCTCCATTGCCTCTCCTCACAAAGGTTCTTCTGAAAGTCAAAAAGGAGAGACCACGACTGATTCTCATAGCCCCAGACTGGCCACGCCAGCACTGGTATCCGCTATTGAAAAATATGGCCCACAGCCCACCATGGATATTGCCTCAAATCCCCCATTTGCTCACACAACAAAACAATCAGATTCTTCATAGCCAGCTCAAAACTTTAAATCTGGCTGCATGGCAAATCATCTAAGCATCCAACCAGCACCTCTTTCAAAAGCAGTTCTGGATGTTATTCTGGAAGCCAGGAGGCCAAGCACCAGGAAGGCTTATTCGGACAAATGGAAAAGGTTTTGTGCCTGGAACCAAGCTAAAGGCCAAGACACAATTCAGCCTCACATGCCTCACATTCTACAGTATTTAGCTGAGATGTTGTACAAAGGACTTTCCTTTTCCTCAATTAAAATCCATGCTTCGGCTATTTCAGCTCACTACAACACGGATCCACCTTTATTTTCATATCCTCTTCTAAGGCAGTTCCTCAGAGGGGCAAAAAACATTAGACCACCCAGGAGAGCTCCTACACCAACATGGGACCTCAATTTTGTTCTGGAAAAACTATCGCTACCTCCCTTTGAACCAGCTTTCTCTGCAGATCTACAGTTCCTATCATGGAAGACTGCCCTGCTCCTATCAATAACTTCAGCTAGAAGAGTCTCAGAGCTACAGGCACTAATGGCAGTAGAACCTTTCCTCATTTTTCATCAAGACAGAGTTTCTCTATGAACTAATCCTTCCTTTATGCCTAAGGTGGTTTCCAGTGTAGCTTTAAATCAAACCATCCACTTACCCACCTTCTTCCCCAATCCACAGAACAAAGGTGAGAGACTCCTGCATTCCTTGGACATTCACAGGCAGCTTCGTTACTATTTGGACAAAACTAAGGCTTTCAGAAAAACTCACCAGCTCTTTGTATCCTATGCTACAGCTTCTCAAGGGAAGGCTATATCAAAGCAAACCATTTCTAAATGGATAGGTCATTGAATACGTTTCTGCTATGCCCATCATGGGAAACCAGTTCCTGCTACCATTAGATCCCACTCTACCAGGGCAACAGCTACCTCTACAGCCTTTCTCAGGGGGGTTCCAACCAAGGAAATTCATGAAGCTGCAACTTGGAGTTCAGTACACACCTTTACCAAACACTATCACTTACCTCTTTACTCAAAGTCCAGGGCGGGCTTCGCCACTGCAGTTCTGCAGGGCCTTATAGCCTCCACTAACCCTCTGATACCTCCCCCCTACCTTAGCTTTGGGATTCAACCCAAGTGTGATGACTGCAGCAGGGTAACACGATGAACATAGTACAGTTTTGTACCTACCACAAATGTAGATGTTCGAGTGTTCACCCTGCTGCAGTCCAAGTTACCCCCCCCCATCCCCTCTGATCTACTGGCTAAATCTCTTCTATGCCTTACTGATGTGTTTGCTTATAGCTGAAGGGATTTTGTGTTTGTGCTGTGGTTACGCCTTTTGTACTAATTTCTGACCACCTTTTTGGGGGCACCTGACATCTGGGGCAAGAAAAACTGAAGAAAATGGCGTTGGTTGCATTATATATACCCCTGGCGTACTGACGTCAGGGAAGAGGCGACAGCAACCGACGCCGGACCAAGACTTTGGAATTCCGGCCGACTGCGGGGACCGCCTGACGACAGGATAACCCAAGTGTGATGACTGCAGCAGGGTGAACACTCGAACATCTACATTTATGGTAGGTACAAAACTGTACTTACTGAGGATTGTGCATGCAGACGTCACATTTAAAGCCCCTGGTTTATGGCCTTTCGTGTGATGTCCCACACGCACTGCAACAGCCAAGCTGAAGCTTTTGTATAGAAGCAGACGTGCGAGTCGCCTGAGGGCAGGAAATCCCACACCTAGAACACTGCAACATGGAAGAGAAGGACATCTATGGTTATGGTAAGATTTTACACCACTATTCTTTTTCTTTTATATTATTGTATATTTGCATATGTTTTGTGATAATTTAATAAAGGTGTTAAAAAAAAAAAAAGTAATGTGGTATGTAAGCAAGTAAGCCCAAGGTCTTCTAGACTTTGCATGTTAACTACGCTGGCTTTGCAAGTTAACCATGTTGGCATGGGAACTACTGTTACGCGTGAATCTTACCTTTGTTCTGCTCATCTTTTAGCATGGGCACGCTTGTGGCAGACAGTGTCGACTGACCGGTTTATATGGGTCACGAGTGGTAATTACTTCGTCTTCCAAACGAACACAGGTTAGGGCAGTCACAGAGGAACTGGTTTGCACCTCCAGGAAAAAAAAAAAATTTGCCAAGTTTTTGGACACATGCTTAAAAATACTCTGCCAGCAAACTGAAGAAAAGTTGTTCTAGTGAGTTTTGCTTAGAGTGCAGTTTCCATGGGTCCTAGATATTCTGTTTTGTACAGTTTTATTAATAGTCGTTCTTACTTGATTATCAGAATGTGTTGTTTTACCTTGCTAACATGTCTCCTATAAGATTCCATGTTAGCATTCAGTATTCCAGTACACGTTTCTCTAGTAAGAACAAAAATAAACTTGGATATGATGCTGTCCAGTGATAGGAGCTTTGGAAAATGTTTGTGGGAATTTTTGGCTGTTCTGGAATCTGACAAGGTGGATCTTGTCATTAACACTTGGATCCTGGAAAAGAAAAATTAAGGTTTGTTGGCTCTAGCTTTCATATCTTCCAGACTAACAGAAAAGGAAGAGATAGGAAGACTGGTGGCTTATTTAAGACTGAGGAAGAATTCTGAGGTTGATAGTGAAGAGGGTATCTGGGTAATAGAAAAGACCACTGTAGTCCTGCAAGAGTAAGTGATAGGGCCCTCACTGTACAACGTGCTCATATCTAGTGGGGTGGAAGTTGTAACAGATGGAACATGCTTGCAAATGAGACAGAAATTGGGGCCACTGTCCTGGACTAGGGGAAAGATTGAACTGGAATCTGGAAGCCTTCTGCAAGCAAAAAGAGAGGTAGCAAGTTGTGTTTATTAAAATTACAAAATTGTTTGTTTTGAACACAATTTGAATAACACACAAAAGTTGAGGAATGTGAGTGATTGAAAATGACTTATGAACCATTATTGCACTGCTGTTTACCTGTCAGGCACAAGTAGAGGACAGCGGCAGTAGCCTACAAAGTAATTAGACTGTGTTCTGCAGGATATTTAGCCTAGGGATAAGAAGGTTATACTACCATTCTGTCTTGCACTTGAGAACATATGTAGAGCATTGTACACTTCTAGAGACCTAGCAAGGAAAAGTATGAGAAACCGCTGAAAAGTATCAAGAAGAAGGGCACTGGGGTCATCTCAGTGATGGAAGGAAAGGAGTATGGATTTACTTATGTTCATTAAACATTTTGAGGGGGACAGGTCACAGGATATGTATGATATGAGTGCACATGATAAGTGGGGAAAAAGTGAAGAGGTGTAATTGAGGAATAATGGCAGACAAAGCAGAGACCATCAGATGCAATTGGAGTGAGTATATAGAAAACAATTGCAGATCTTTGGAAAAGACCGCCTGAGTGAGTGGTGGGATGTGAAGCCACAGGAGCCTACGAGAGAGCATGGGACAGCTTGAAGAGTTGGGTAAGTTTGGTTGGAAAAAGGCAAAATCTGCCTATTAAATCACCCAAGTGGGAAGACTTGGTAGACGGATTATCTCCACTACTCTTTCGTTTTGTAATGAGATATGAGTGCGTTTCCTTTCATGCGATTATTTTGTCTTAGAAACTTTGGCAAATACCCCTTTTGAGCTACTGTGTTAAGACTCTTAAGTTTTTGTCATGGATGACAATTTTTTGTGACAATTTCTTCATCTGGAATAGTGCCAGAGCTTTTAGCCCTTAGCATGGAACTTTATACTGTTTTTTGCAAGTGTATTCTTAGTTTGTAATACGAGTGAAGGAGCCTTCATTAAAACAGCACCAGCAATCTTGGGGACTGCCCATCTCAGAATATAAGGAAACTAGGGAAAAAAAAGACTTTCTGGGAAAAGCTGAAGCCTAGACTGGCAGACTAAAGGAAATACACAAATGTTTTATTTATAATGGTTAGATCTGCATGCTGCTCAGCAACGTAATTAAGCACATCTAAGTGCAGATAAACAGGACTTGAGACACTTCAACTACAAGACATACACGTTTAGCTAGGATTTAGCTATAGTAAACCTCTAGAAAAAAAAAACAAAAACAAAAAAAAAAACTAAGGGTGTGTAGATGTGATAATAGGAGTTACTTACAATATTTAGTGTATTTTCACTTTAATAAATTGGGTGCATGCATGTAATAGTTGATGTTTTTAAATTAAAACAGAAGTTGTGTAGATGTGAAAATAAAGCTAAAAAAAGTGCAAATCCTCTCTTCACACCCTGCATGACCTTAGTAATGTGCATTTACCTTAACCCTTTCCATAACACTACCACCACACAAGACAGCTCAGACTCTGACTACATACAAATGTGTATGTGCAGCCACACATACACCACTAAATCTATCCCCTTAACCCTTAGTGTGGCCCTAACCCCCAAACACTCACAAGTAATAGATATACACACACACTCTCTATCGACCCCCGTACCAAGCCATTACTGTAACCCTAACCCACGAATACACTCCCGCATGCCCACACAAATACACTTTCCCTCCCACTTACCTCTTTTGGCAACATGGACATTCTGCAAGATAGACATTCGATAAAAATGAAGATTCAGAAAAACATTGCTGCACTTTACTTTACAAGCAAAATCAATGTTCGATAAAATGAAAAGGACCCACTTGTATGATTTTGCAAGTTATTTTCTTAAAATTCTGAGAATTTATCTAGCGTATTACTACTGCATTTTGTTAGCTTGCACAATAAGGTGAGCAGGCACACTGTACAGGAACAAACTATACCTCGCAAATAACGCAAAAGCCACAGTAGCTCAAACCCACTTGATCTCTGCCTTGCTGTATGCATCACCCATACTCACCAACCTGAGAAAGTCTGACCTTGCAAAACTTGAGACATGCTGTAACAAAATTGCTAGATTTGCTACCAGCTCTACCTCTGGCTTGGTTTTCCCCAAGTCTTGCTTTATTAGCAACTAACCATGGCTCAGAAAATTATCAGAAAGAAAACACACCTGCCCTGCAAAACCTACTACAGCCATGCTCCAGCAGCAGAACTTTACAATCCATAAACAAATTCCTGATAAAAGTTTCCATGGCCCACAATCAGGCTTGGAAATTCCTTTTCTCCAACTATATAGCCAAAATTTGGAATGCATTACCTACCAACATAACATCAACCACAACCATAGCTCAGTTCAAGCTAATTTTAAAGACTCCTCTATCTAAAAAAATGGATATGTCCATGTATGGCTCCACACTAAATGGCTTGATGTTAAGTTGTCTCTCTCACCTTCGTTCTTGCTGGTTGGGATCGTAGCTGATCCTCAGCTCCGACTCTGCCATCTTCAATAGCTCGAGAGCTGTTTACTGGCTCGAGGCTACCCCTTATCCCATAATGCCTAGCGATAGCTACCCAGATCTCGTTTGCCGCTTCAGCTGCGAGGTGTCATTTTTTCTGGCTCTGGCTTGTATAAAGTTTTTGTATAACTTTCTTCACTAGAATTCTACCCTTATAGCATCTTGTTAACAATAGTCTTGTTTTATGATAGTTAGTTGTTTAGCTCATAGCATCCCTCCTGTTTTCTTGTAGAACTCGTTTAACTTAGAGAGTTCTCCCCCACCTCTTCTTGTCAGGTTAGCCGTTTAAGTTTGCGGCTTTTTCTTCTACCTTTCTCTTATAGGCTAGCCGTTTAAGTTAGAGGCTTTCCTATTCTCTCCAAAAAAAAAAAACCTTTAGCTATAGTCTTTACAGTTATGTGTTTTTTGTAGACTATATTTTGCTTCTGGTTATTGTTATAATTGTTATTGTTTTTCCTTACTATCAAGGATGTCAAAGGAATCCAAGGTTTCTGGGTTCAAGAAGTGTGACTCATGCTGTCAGAAAATGTCTCTGACATATGGGCACACTTCTTGCGTCTGTTGTTTAGGAGCTGTGCACCTGCAGAACTCTTGTTCTATCTGCCATGCCTTTAGTCCAAGAGTCCTGCAAGAGCGTAAGAATAAGCTTATTCTTAGGGGCCTTTTAAAACCCCAGGATTCACTGGCCAAGAGCTCACAGCCTGTGAAATCCCCTAAACCCACTAAGCCATCGGCTCCAAGTTCGGAGCAGTCTTCGGTTCAGGGTTTACCTTCCACATCAGTTACGGCTAGCACCGACAAGACAATCTCCCCGTCGGCTCCATCAGAGGCTTCGGAGCTGCAGAGGAGCCACAAGAGGTTAATGTCCCCCTCACTTGAATTGGTACATTTGGCTCCACAGTCCCCTTTACTCCAGAGTGAGAGCAGTCACCAATCCTCGCACTCCTCTCGGTCCTCTAGGCTTTCGGAGCACGATGTGGAGAGAGTGGTCAGTAGGTTGCTGAAGACGCAGGCACTAGCCAAGTTGTTGTCCAGCCCTCCTCAACAGGTATCGACTCTGTCCACTTCTCTCGATGTTCCTCCTCCATCTCCAATGAGTTCGGAGCCGGAGTTCATTGGGGTTCGAGTAGTGGAACCGTCTGCTCTGATAACACTATCTCTTTCGGGTCCGACATCGGCTCCAATCCCCTCGGTGGTGCCGTCCATCGAGCGATCTGGGCGCCACGGCTCCCTCGTCGGCTCCGAGGGGGCAAGTAGCATCGGACCCTTGTTCGACCTCGTTCTCCCTCTCAGAGCTTCGGCACAGGTGAGCTCGGCTCCTACATTGGCCTCGGAGCCGTCTCCCTCGGTGAAGAGAGAGATTCCTATTTCTTCAGAATCGGAGCTTTCTCTGCATCGTGGCAGGGACGCCTTCGATGTCATGCAGAGTGTCCTGGCCACTGAGTTAGCTCCACTATCAGCCCCACTGGCTCCGTCCCCTGTAGTGCCTGTGCCAACCTCTACTCCTCCTCCAGGCCCCAAGCATCGGGAACTGATGCTCCAGGACACCCCATTGGGTGTTTCCTCTTCTTCCGAGGCCTCCTCTGATCTCTGAGGAGCCCCCTCAGAAGAAGTGCAAGAGGAAGCACATTGACTCCCCTGAGTCTGTCACTTCTGATACAGAATTAATCGGAAGGGTCCCCGAGATCCCCCTCTGAGGATGTCTCCTTTTCGGACATCCTGGAGATGCTCAAGCAGTGGGGGAACTGGAAACCCCTAGCCCCTTCTGAGAATGAGCCTGTATTTCTGGATGCCTTCAGTTCCCGACCTTCCACCTCCTGGGTGTCTCCGCCTTTCAATCCACTTATAACTGTGGTGGCTCGAAAGGCTTGGTCAGCTCCGGATACAGTGGAACCAACTCCGAGGAGACCTGGTAAATTTATTACAGCGCCCCAGGATAAACAGTTCCTTACGAAAGGTGTCCCTGTTGATGCTATGGTGGTAGCAGCAGCTGCAAAAAAAGAGTTAGCGGAGACCTCTTCGTCTGTCCATCCCCCTAATAAGGAGTCTAGGACGATGGACAGATATGGGAAGCGAATGTTTGCTTCAGTGACCTTCTCTATGAGGTCACTGAACTACTTGTGTCATTTTACTCGCTTTCAAAGGGATCTCCTTAAAGAGCTCAGAGATACCCTCCAAGATCCAACAGCAAGCTAAGGTGGCTTCCCAGCTAGCGACGCTGAATTCTGTTAACTCCTCCTTGAGGCTCATTTCCCATGCAGCCGATGGGGCGAGTAGAGCCGCGCTTACTGGGGTGGCCCTTAGGATGCATGCCTGGATGCAGCTGTGTAATTTTGTGGAACCCTTTTGAGCGTCCTTCACCAACACTCCCTTTGATGGTTTCTTTCTTTTTGTACCACAGGTGAAAGACACTTTGATTAGGTGTGAGCAAGAAGGAAAGAATCTCTCTGCCGTGGGAGTCCGTTTTTCCACTCCCTCTAGACCCTACCCCATAGGTCAGAAGAGTGGTAAGATGTGGTTCCATAAATCTCAGGGAGCCTTGCCTGACACACGTAGTGATTTTTCCTCCAGAGGCAGAGGGGGAAACAATAATAATAGATGCGCCCTCGTGGCAAAGGGGGTCTGCAGAACCAGGACAACAGAGAATCCTTCTCTGATAAGCCCTTTCAGCATCCCTGAAGGGTTGCCCGGCTGCTCATCTCTGGAGGCAGTCGGGGGAAGAGTTTCGCTGTACCCAAAAGCCTGGCGAAGTTTAACACAAGACAGATGGGTATGGTCCGTTATATCCGGAGGTTACAAAATCCCCTTCCTTCAATCCCCCTTGCAGTCGAGGAAGACTCTCCCAGATGTTCCACCCAATCTGAGGGAGCAAGCAGTAATAGAAGTTTTAAAACTGCTAGAAAAAAGACCCATCCAGGAAGTCCTGGCAGATCAGCACGGATCCGGAACTTACTCAAGGTTCTTTTTAGTACCAAAAAAGACAGGGGACTGGAGACCGATTCTGGATCTCAGCAGACTAAACAGATCTGTACAAAGAACAAAGTTTTGGGTGATCACACTACAGTCCATTCTACTCTTTCTGGGTCAGGACAATTGGATGTGCTCTATAGATCTTCAGGATGCGTACTACCATATAAAGATGGACAGGTGCTCCAGAAGATATCTTCGCTTCTGGCTGGGGGCCAGTCATTATCCGTTCAGAGCTCTGCCCTTTGGTCTCACCACAGCCCCCAGGGTGTTCACCAAATGTATGGCAGTGATCAAGGCTCACGTGAGGCATCAAGGATTCCAGGTGTTTCCGTATCTGGACGACTGGCTCCTTACTGCTACCACCAGCCATCAACTCATACAAGCACGGGACTACACAATCTCCTGCTCACAGCTCGGCATCACAATACATTTTGAAAAATCTGCCTTGTTGCCCTGTCAATCTATCACTTGTATAGGAGAAGACTTAGACACAAGGGATATGTTTGGAAGGCTATCACCAGAAAGGGTGTCCGCAATTCGTCGACGGTTACAGGTTCTGATGCAGAGCAAAAGGATCCAAGTCAGGTACATCCTTCAAACTCTGGGCTCCATGGCAGCAGCCATTCTCCTAATCCCACTAGTGCACTTTCATATGAGGATTCTTCAGTGGCTTCTGTTCACTCAATGGTCTTTCCAAAGGCTACCCATGACACACGAGATCATGATCACGGATGCATGCAAAAGGCATCTTTCTTGGTGGATGGTTTCCCACTAGTTACTCAGGGAAGACCTTTCATACAACCCCCTCCGGTAGCCACAGTGATGACAGACTCCTCCCTGATAGGGGGGGATGACATTATCTGGGCAGGACAGTCCAAGGCACGTGGCAACCTCACGAGTACCATCTGCATATAAATGTCCTGGAAATGAGAGCTGTGCTTCTGGCGTTGCAAGCCCTTCAAGGCTCTCTTCCTCCTGGGACCATTGCTATCCAAACGGACAACATGTTAGTAGTGTGGTACATCAACAAGCAGGGCGAAACCAGGTCCTACCCCCTATGTCGAGAAGCACTCAGGCTTTAGCAGTGGGCGATTTCCTCCCAACGTTTTCTGATTGCGACGTACATCCCTGGGAGATCCAACGTCATAGCAGACGGGCTCAGCAGAGCTATTCTAATGCCTCACGAGTGGTCTCTGAATTAGAATATGACGAATCTTGTTTTTCGCAAATGGGGGCAGCCTTGCTGCAATGTCTTTGCCACCCCCTTCAACAGCAAATGCAGCAACTACTACTCCCTTCTCCCGCTTCCAGGTCACACACCCAGAGAAGCTCTAGTCCACAATTGGCCCCAGGGACTTCTTTATGCCTTTCCTCCATTCCCTTCCTCCATTCCCTCTGATACCCAAACTTATACAGAAAGCAATATCGTTGGGTTGCAAAATGATCCTCATTGCTCCCTACTGGCCTCAACAAATATGGTTTCCGTTCCTGCACCATTACCTTCTCGATCAACCCTGGACTCTGGGCCCATTTCCAGACCTCCTGGTTCATCATTCAGGCGGGTTGCATCAATCCCTAAAAACCCTCCAGCTCGCAGCTTGGTTGCTCCACTTTCAACCTTAGCCAGGCTTCCCAGCATTTCCTCAGCAGTCCGAGACATTATCGTGTCCTCTCACAAGTCTACAATGAGGAAAACTTATGCTAGCAAATGGAAATGTTTTTCTTGTTGGTCAGAGACTAGGAATGTGGATCCCTTCTCAGCCCCAGTCCACGAAATCTTTGAATTCCTAGCTCTGCTGTTTCATTCCGGGTCCGCTGCGTCTATGATCAGGGTACAAATGGCGGCCATTTTTAATTTCCATGTTGGTTTTTCGAACTCTAATATTGTCTCATAAGCTATGCAAAGCTTTCTTGAGAGGGGCGACTCTTCTTAGGCCTCTAGTGAGAGATCCCCCTCCACCTTGGGATCTTAATTTAGTCCTAACCTCCTTAATTCTGCCCCCTTTTGAACCGGCAGCTTCTTGCTCTATCAAGTTCCTGTCTTGGAAGAAGCTCTTTCTGGTAGCTATTACTTCAGCCAGACGCGTCTCCGAACTTCAGGCGCTATGTGTTCGTCCTCCTTACTTGGTTTTTCATAAGGACAGGGTTGCTCGGAGGACTAATCCCTCCTTCCTCCCAAAAGTCTGCTCAGAAAGTAACTTAAACCAATCTATAGATCTTCCTGTTTTTTTCCCTAATCATACCAACAAGGCAGAATACAAACTACACCAATTGGATGTTCATAGGCAATTTCACTTTTACCTGCACAGAACTAAAGAAGTAAGGAAATCGGACCAGCTATTCCTGTCACGCCTTGGGCAAACAAGGTCTCCCAGTTTCCAAGGTAACCTTGTCCAGATGGTTGTCACACACTATTACTTTCATTTATCAGTTAAGGAACAAACAGTTACCTATCAAACCGAAAGGTCATTCTACTAGGGCCTTGGCCACCTCTGTAGCCTTCCAGTCTAGGTTGCCCATGGAATCTATCTGTGCAGCTGCCATGTGAGCAAACCCTCATACCTTTATTTCTCATTACAAGTTGGATATGGTCTCCAGGAGCAGAGCTGACGTTGGTTCCACTGTTCTGAAGAGTCTGTTCCACTGAGCCACCCAGGATATTAGGTGCTAGGGACGCTGTCCCAACCAGCAAGAACTAAGGCGAGATAGATAACATTAAGAAGTTATGTACCTACCATAACATTCCATGTTACACTGCTGCAGTCATTACACTTGGGTTATCCTGCCGTCAGGCGGTCCCGCAGTCGGCCTGAGTTCCAAAGTCTTGGTCCGGCGTCTGTTGCTGTCGCTTCTTCCCTGACGTCAGTGCGCCAGGGGGTATATAAGATGCATCCAACGCCATTTTCTTCAGTCTTTCTTGCCGCACGGTGCCCGAAGCAGAAGCAATTCACAAGTGCCGGTCGGCCAACTCTTGAGATTTTCGAAGTCGAATTTCAGACCCAAAGACTTCAATAAAGCTAAGTACCCCGTTGGGGAAACTTTTTTCTTGCCTCAGACTGATGTCAGAAAAAGTTAATAATTGTATTTCTTGTCGGAAGCAAATACCTCATAAGGACTTCACTCTTGCTGTCTTCCATGCCTAGGCCCAGATCACGACGTCACTAGTTGTCGGTTTTGTGCTAGATTTAACAAATGTACTATAAAAAGACGTTTCGATTTTGCTTTGTACTACTTTGGCCAAAGGTTCAATTATACAATGCCGACGGATCAGCTGACGACTTCAATACTGAAAAAACGCAAAGATAAGGATAAAGACAGGCATCCGAGGTCCAAAACCGACGACGAAACCTCTTCTAGGCCAGTTGCCGGTTCTCAGTGAGGCACGTTCGCAGCCCCTGACACCCGCTACCTCAGAGCCACAGGCCGCTTCCAACTCCCACGTGGAGACATCTAGGCCTCTGTGGAAACTCAAGGTATTGGGCTACGGAAACTAATCCCTCAGATGGATCCGGAGCCGCTGAGCAGGCTTCGGCTTCTGAGGGTGATGTCCTTCAAGGATGCATCTGCAGTCATCACATATGGGTTGTCCTGCCTCAGGCAGCCCTTCGGTCGGCCGGATTCCAAAGTCTGGGTCTGGCCTCGGCTGATGTCGCTCTTTCCCCGACGTCAGAGCGTCTGGGGTATAAAAGCATCAGCCGACACCATCTTCCCCAGTCTTTCTTGCCGCGTGGTGCCCGAAGCAGAAGCAGTTCGCAAGTGCCGGTCGGCCAGCTCCTGTGATTCAGCTACCGAAGACTTCGAAAAAGCTAAGTACCCCGTTGGGGACTCTTTCTTGCCTCAGCCGATGTCAGATAAAATTAATAATTGATTAACTTGTGGGAAACAAATACCTCATAAGGATTTCCACTCTTACTGCCTCCCCTGCCTAGGCCCAGACCACGACGTCTCGGCCTGTTCAGCCTGTGCTTCCTTCAACCGACGAACCCTTAGGCGTCGGACAGAGTTTGCAGAGGAGTTTTTTGGGGCTAGTTTGCTTATAAGATGCCGTCGGAGACTCAGACTTAGCATTTAGTTAAAAAACGGAAGGACAAGGACCGACACACACGGACCGCGGTTTCGGCTGAAACCACGGTTAGGCCTACCGTGAGTGTCTCGGTCTCGGCTGAAACAGAGTTCTTGTTACCTCCTATTACCGAAACCACACAACCGACTACCTCGGCCCCGGAGGCCCCGGCCGAGTCGGTCATTGAATTACCTACTGAAACCGGTGTCCAGGAATCTTCCGACACCATTCCTTTAGATAAGTCTACTCCTGCACGTGGTGCAGCCAGACCCCCCTACTTCCATGTCCATTAAGGCTTTCTCTAGGGCTAAAGCTGATAAACTTACTAAGACTTTGCCTCCCAAAGTTTCCTCTCAGAGGCCTTCAACTAGCTTTCAGATTCTTACCCTAGCAGAGGATCTGATTACATTAATCAGAGGTTCCCAACCTCATCCGGACAGGGGCTCTCAACCTCCTTCAGACAAAAGGCCCAGGGTTGAGCCCTCTGATCTCCAGTCCTCAGATAAGTCCACGGATGGCTCTGCTCTGTCAGACCACCAGGAGGAGGCTTATTCGGCCTACGAGGATTCTGATGCTGAAGAATCTATTCCCTCGGCCTCCCTTCCTGAAGAGTTTTCCTTTGGAGAGACATTACACACTATGAGAGAACATTTTCAATGGCAGGGTCAGAAATTCTCTGATTCTAGAAAGAGATTAAGGACCTTTTTACATTTACCTCAGCATAGGCCCTTAGCTATACCTCCTGTTTTGAATGTCATTGATGATGTGTACTCTGATGCTAGTACTGCCCCTGACTCTCTCCCCTCCGTCTCCTGCCAAACCGGATAGGTACTACAGGGTCCCGGGCTCACATCTACACCTGTACAAGGCCCACACTGCTGATCCAGAAACTATTTCCCAGGGCCCAAAAGGGGTTGCAGCTGCCACTGCTAAAAATCCTCTACCCTCTGAAAGGGAATCCAGAGCATTAGAGAGATGGGGTAAGAAAGTGTATACTTCTGCAACTCTTTCCATGAGGGCATTAAATTGTCAATTTCATATGATACAATACCAAGAGTATTTACTAGATGAATTGCATAAAAAACTGTCCTCTTCTGAACCCCTTGATCGCAAATCCCTTCAGGATCTGGTGCATAACTCCCAGCAGGTTAGTAACCATTTCTTGCAGTGTGGCTATGATGCATTGGAAGCTTCATGTAGGTCAGTTATGACAGGTGCAATTATACGTAGGCATGCCTGGCTGAAGGAACAATCTCTGCCAGACCATGTTAAAGCTAAGCTTCTGGATGCTCCTATGGAAAAGCAAAAATTATTTGGTTCCACAGCTCAAGAGGTTTTAAAGAAATTTGAAGAAAAGGCAAAATCTGTGCAAACAGTCAAAGACTTTCTGCAAGTCTAACCACCGAGATTCAGCAGAAATTGGCCTACTAAGAATTGGTCCTTTCCGGACTCAGACAGATCTCAGAGAGGCAGGAATAGGCGTGCCAGAGGTAGAGGGCAAGCTAGAGGCTCCTACAGAGGCAGTCAATGGCAGCATCCCAACCAGAGAGGTAGTGCAGGAACTACAACTGCTACACCAGGACAGACTCAATGACTTTATTTTGACTCCGCCGACCAGGGCTCAGTTAGAAGCACCTTTGGGCGGAAAGCTTTCTTTATTCTCAAAAAATCGGCACAGCATTACAAGGGACACATGGGCACTGCAAATAATGGACAAAGGATACAGGTTCCATTTCCACTCATTGCCAAAAAGAAAAGGCATGCCAGACCTGCCACCGAATAAGAGGGCAGAGGCTTTGAATCAAATTACCAACTTAATGCAAATGACAGCCATAGAAAAGGTACCTCTTTCAGAGCAAGGCCAAGGATTTTACTCCAGATTATTCCTTGTTCCAAGAAAAGAAAATCAATGGAGGCCTATTCTCGACTTGTCCGCACTGAATACTTACCTCATTGTGCCAAAATTCAAAATGCTGACTCTACAGCAACTCCTTCCCATGCTGGGCAAGGGGTCTTGGCTGGTGACTCTAGACCTCAAGGAGGCATACCTGCATGTCCCTATTCGACAAAGCTGCAGAAGACACCTCAGATTTCTTGCAGGGTCAGAGCATTATCAAGTCTCAGCATTACCCTTTGGCTTATCTACTGCACCCAGAGTATTCACGAAATGCCTGGCATCAGTAATTGCACACTGCAGACTTCAGGGGATTCAAATCTACCCATATCTGGACGACTGCCTTATACAAGCGGACAGCAAGCAAACTTTGTTAAAGGACTTGGACTATGCCATCCACCTGCTACAGGCCTTGGGATACACAGTCAACATCCACAAATCAAGACTGGTTCCATCCCAAAGAATAACTTTTCTGGGTGCGGATCTAGACACAACCACCCAAATGGCCTTTCTCACAGAAGAAAAACAAAAACAACTACCGGATTACTTCAAGTATCTGACAAGACAAACTCAGCTGACTGCAAGGAAAATCCTGCAGGCCCTGGGTTACATGGCATCTTGCATCCTTCTGATTCCACAAGCAAGACTGCATATGTGAAAATTACAATGGTACCTAAGAAGTTTATGGACACAGCACAGTCACAGCTTAGAAACTCTGATCCCACTCATTCCTTACCTTCAAAAGGAATTTCTGTGGTGGGCTCAAGCCTGCCAGTCGAACAGCGGGTTGCCCTTCAGCAAGCCAAGAGCCAACCAAACCATCACCACGGACGCTTCAGACCAAGGTTGGGGAGCACACATGGAGGGCGGATGTATCCAAGGGCTATGGTCACAAAGAGAGCTGCTCATGCACATAAACCAAAAGGAAATGCTGGCAGTGATACATGCAATCGAGGCCTTCAAACCTTTCCTTCAGCAAGGCCACCTGCTCATAAGGACAGACAACACCACAGTTATGTGGTACATAAACAAGCAAGGAGGCACCCATTCTTACCCTCTTTGCAGACTGACAATGAATCTATGGGAACTTGCTTTGAAACTCAACATACAGCTACAGTCCCAGTTCGTGCCAGGGAAAGACAATATACTGGCAGACAGCTTAAGCAGAACTACCATGGATGCACACGAATGGATGCTGCACCCAGACATCTTCTTACTCATCACACAATCATGGGGAAGGCCGGAAATAGATCTGTTCGCTTCCCCCCACAATCATCAACTGAGGAAATTCTGCTCAAGGACATACTACCCACAAGCATAGAAAGTGGACGCTCTCTCTTTCAGCGGGAAAACTCTAACAGTGTATGCTTTCCCACCTCTCCCATTAATGACCAAGGTCCTACTGAAGATCAGGACAGAGCAGCCCACAGTGATTCTGATAGCTCCAAACTGGCCAAGACAGCACTGGTACCCACTGTTAAAGAGCATGTCACAGACGAAACCATGGCCTCTCCCCCTATGGCCACTCCTACTGACGCAGCACAATTTCAGGACTCTGCACTCCAACCTGAAAACCTTGCAGCTAACTGCCTGGAGAATACCATGACTCCTCCTCAGGATAACCTATCCCAGAGAGTGAAGGATATTATTATGGAAGCTCGCCGGCCCTCCACAAGGAAGGCATATTCAGCAAAATGGAAAAGATTTCACACCTGGAACACAACAAAGGGCATAGATGTGACAGTGATGAGCATGGCACATATACTGGAATATTTGGCAGAATTGTTCCACAATGGCCTGTCTTACTCTTCCATTAAGATACATGCCTCAGCAATCTCAGCAGAATACAATGTTAGTCCACCTGTCTTCTCTCATCCTCTCCTAAGACAGTTTCTAAGAGGAATCAAAAACATTAATCCTCCAAGAAAACCACCTCTACCTACTTGGGATATTAATTTTGTGTTGGAAAAACTAACACTTCTTCCCTTTGAACCAGCAGCATCGGCAGATCTACAGTTTTTGTCTTGGGAAACTGCCTTCCTTCTGGCCATAACCTCAACAAGAAGAGTATCTGAGTTACAAGCTTTAATGGCAGTGCAGCCATTTCTTATCTTTCATCAGGACAGAGTTTCTTTGAGGACCAATCCTACATTTATGCCAAAGGTGGTATCCAGGATATACATGAACCAAGCTATTCACTTGCCTACATTCTTCCCACAACCACAAAATAAAGGGGAGAGACTTCTGCACACCCTGGACATACACAGACAATTGCGCTACTACTTGGACAGAACTAAAAGTTACAGAAAGACTGACCAGTTGTTTGTAGCATATGCTGCTGGGGTACAAGGAAAAGCAATTTCCAAACAGACAATTTCAAAATGGATAGGAAATTGCATTCGTTTTTGTTACTCCTTTCATGGAAAAACTGTGCCAGCTAACATTAGACCTCATTCCACGAGAGCCACAGCCACCACCACAGCCTTCCTAAGAGGGTTGGCTACCAAGGACATTTTAGAAGCTGCTACATGGAGCTCCGTGCATACATTTGCCAAGCATTACAATTTAACTTTATACTCCAGATCCAGGGCAGGTTTTGCAACGGCAGTCCTGCAGGGTATCTTAACTACACCATCCTTTACTTAGTACCTCCACCCCCAGATTGGCTATGGTATTCTACCCATATGTGATGACTGCAGATGCATCCTTGAAGGACATAGGACAGTTTTGTACCTACCATAAATTTAGATGTCCGATAGGTATGCATCTGTAGTCAGGTATACCCTCCCTCCTTCCCCTCTGTGGTATTCCTAGGGTGCTTACCCCTCTATTAGCTAGCTGGGGGAATCTATTATGGTGTATTTGTTTGTATATACATGTATATATATATTTTTGCAAATGTTTGTAATTTTATTGCATTTCTCCAAATTTAGCCTTCCTAGAGGGCACCTGGCATCTGGGGCAAGAAAAACTGAGGAAGATGGCGTCGGCTGATGCTTTTATACCCCAGACGCTCTGATGTCGGGGAAAGAGCGACATCAGCCGAGGCCAGACCCAGACTTTGGAATCCGGCCGACCGAAGGGCTGCCTGAGGCAGGACAACCCATATCTGATGACTGCAGATGCATACCTATCGGACATCTACATTTATGGTAGGTACAAAACTGTACTTTTTCAGACCTTCACAACTTACCATTAAAACAACAGCCAAGACAAAGGTACCGTTAAAGACAAAGAAACAAGTACAGCATTCTCCTGGACAGTCCTCCATGCCTAAGAAACAGATGCTTAAAATGGCCGAAGACCTCATTACTCTAATCAGGGGTTCCCATCCCCCGCCTGAGAAAAGGCCTAGCCAGGATACAGACTATGACTCCTCTGATCAGGTTTCCATTTCCTCTGATTCCTCTTCAGACCAGGGATACTCTCTACCCCCCTATGAGGACTCTGATGCTGAAGAATCTATCCCTTCAGCCTCTCCTCCTGAGGATTATTCTTTTGGGGAAACTTTGCATACCATGAGGGAGCATTTCCATTGGGAAAGCCAGGATTACTCAGAATCCAAGAAAAGGCTCAGGGATTTCCTCTTATTGCCTCAACACAGGCCCTGGCTATTCCGCCAGTGCTAGATATTGTGGATATTATAGAGTCCCTGACTCTCACAAGTTTCTTTACAAAAACCCTTCTGCTGATCCAGAAACTATTTCCCAGGGTCCAAAAGGGGTTAAGGCTTCCATTGCAAAAAAATCCAGTACCCTCAGACAGAGATTCCACAGCTTTGGATAGATGGGGCAAGAAAGTATACACTTCTGCAACTTTAGCAGTAAGAGCTTTAAACTGCCAGTTTCACATGCTTAAGTACCAACAATATTTAATGGCACAGTTAAAACAGAAAATGCTTGCAAGCTCAGAAGCTCCTGATTGTAAAGAAATGTAGGATTTATTACATGCAATTGAACAGGTGGGTAAACATACCTGCAATGTGGTTTTGATTCTTTAGAGCTGCTGTTACAGGTTCTGTGATTCGTAGACATGCTTGTTTAAAAGAACAAAGTTTACCTGATCATGTTAAGGCAAAATTATTGGATGCTTCTTTACAGCATGATACTTTGTTTGGTGTTAAGGCAGAAGAGGTGTTAAAGAAAATGGAGGATAAAGCTAAATCTATGCAAACAGTCAAGGATTTCTTACAGGTACAGCCACCTCGGTTTAGCAGAAATTGGCCAACAAAGAACTGGTCCTTTCCAGTGTCAGGCCACAGAGAGGCAGATACAGATGCCCAAGAGGCAGATCTCAACCCCAACGCTCAAACAGACGACGACAGTGGGGCACCTCAACCCCAAAAGGTGGTGAGGACAAGTCTCAACCTTACAGGAAACAGTCACAATGACTTTCCCATTCGTACGCCAATCAACGTCCCTTTTGGAAGCCCCCTTAGGGGGAAAACTAGCACTTTTTTCACAAAACTGGCAAACAATCACCCAGGACAAATGGGTCCTGAATATTGTGTCTCAAGGTTACAGATTCCACTTTCATACTTTACCAAGGCTAAAAGGAATGCCAGACCTGCCACAAAATCAATGGGCAGAGGCACAAAAACAAATTTCAGCCCTGGACATGAGAGCTATTCAAACAGTACCACAACAGGAACAAGGACAAGGATTTTACTCTACTCTTCCTGGTCCCCAGAAAAGACGAGGCCTGGAGGCCCATACTAGACCTTTCAATTCTGAATACTTACCTGGATATTCCGAAATTCAAAATGTTGGCATTACATCAGCTTCTACCCATGCTGGGCAGAAAGGCTCGGATTGTTAATCTGAACCTCAAAGAGGCATACCTGCATGTCCCTATCAGACAAAATTGCAGAAGATACCTCAGATTCAAAGCTGGTACAATGCACTACCAATTCTCTGCACTGCCCTTTGGATTATCTACTGCACCCAGGGTCTTCACAAAGTGCCTGGCACCAGTAATTGTATTTTGCAGACAAAAAGGAATTCAAATATATCCACACCTGGACGACTGCCTCATTCAAGCAGAGACAAAGGACATTCTTCTACAGCATCTGGCGTTTTGTAAAAAGGTTGCTAATTTCTCTAGGGCACACAGTAAATGAAAATAAGTCAAAACTAGTGCCCTCGCAACAGATTATATTCCTGGGTGCCAGCTTAAATACAACGGCCCAGATGGCTTACCTCATGCCAGACAAACAAGTTCAACTAACTCAATATTTTCAATTGCTGGCAAGAAAGTCCCATCTCCCTTCAAGAAAAATTCTGCAAGCCCTGGGATTCATGGCATCCTGCATACTACTAATACCATATGCCAGACTGCATATGAGGAAATTACAATGGTACCTGAAAAGTGTTTGGACTCAACACTCTCACAGTTTAGAAGCAGTAATACCAATGATTCCCTGCCTACAACAGGAGTTTCGATGGTGGGCATAGGCATGTCACCAAAACAAGGGTCAGCCTTTTACCCAACCCACAGCCAGGCAAACTCTAACAACAGATACTTCGGATTACGCCTGGTGAGCACACATGGCAGGAAAATGCATTCAGGGCAAGTGGACCACAGACCAGATGCATCTTCACATCAAGCAAAAAGAGATGTTGGCTGTTCAAAATGCCCTAACAGCATTCAAGGACCTTATACATCCGTCACAATTACTACTAAAGACAGACAACGCCACAGTAATGTGGTACATAAACAAGCAATGGCACTCCTTCTTATCCCCTATGCAGGCAAGCCATGACCTTGTGGAACACAGCTCTAGCGTATCAAGTCCACCTGCAAGCACAATTCCTGCCAGGAAAGAAAAATACTGTGGCAGACAATCTACGAAAAAGTATCATGGACCCTCACGAATGGAAATTGAATCCACAAATCTTCAGCATGGTAACGCAAAAGTGGGGATGCCCAGACATAGATCTTTTTGCCTTCCCACTGAATTGCCAATTACAAAAATTCTGCACAAGGACTTATCACAAACAAGCATGGAAAGTGGATGCTCTTCTGTTCAGCTGGAAAAACCTAAAAGTTTATGCTTTCCCGTCACTGTCTCTCCTTTCAAAGGTACTCTAAAAGCCAGGCAAGAAAAACCACAGATGATCCTGATTGTTCCAGACTGGCCACGCCAGCACTGGTACCCTATTTTAAGGAACTTGGCTCAAGGCCCACCATGGATTTTGCCTCAAATTCCACACCTTCTGACTCAACAAAACAATCAGATCCTGCACGGTCAGCTCCAAAACCCTATACCTGGCTGCATGGCAGATACATTAGTCAAACAGGCAACACCTATCTCTAAAGCTGTTATGGATGTCATTTTGGAGGCCAGGAGGCCTAGCACCAGGAAAGCTTACTCAGAAAATGGAAGAGATTCTGCGCCTGGAACCAGGCTTAAAGCCTTGACCCTCTTATTCCAAACATTCCTCAGATTTTACAATACTTAACTGAGATGCTGGATAGAGGCCTATCCTTCTCATCAATTAAGATCCATGCCTCTGCCATTTCAGCACATTGCAACACGGATCCTCCTTTATTCTCTCATCCCTTGCTAAAGCAGTACCTCAGAGGGGCTAAAAACATAAGACCGCCCCAGAGAGCACCAACACCAACTTGGGACCTCAATTTCGTTTTGGAAAAACTGACCCTACCACCTTTTGAGCCAGCCAATACAGCAGATTTAAACTTTTTATCATGGAAAACAGCTCTGCTGCTGTCAGTAACTTCAGCACGAAGAGTCTCAGAGCTACAGGCATTAATGGCAGTGGAACCTTTTATAATTTTTCATCAGGACAGGGTATCTTTAAGGACAAACCCTACCTTTATGCCAAAGGGGGTATCTAGTGTGGCTCTTAACCAAACCATCCATTTGCCAACTTTTTATCCAAACCCCCAGAATAAAGGGGAGAAACTTCTGCATTCTTTGGACATACACAGGCAGCTACGCTTCTACTTGGACAAAACAAAGGCTTTCAGGAAAACTGAGCAACTGTTTGTTTGTAGCATATGCTGCAGGATCACAGGGCAAGGCTATCTCAAAGCTGACTATATCCAAATGGATAGGACACTGTATTCAGTACTGCTACACACAGCATGGAAAATCAGTCCCAAATAACATTAGGCCACATTCCACCAGGGCAACAACCACTTCAACAGCCTTTCTCAGAGGAATACCTACCAAGGAAATTTTGGAGGCTGCAATTTGGAGTTCAGTGCACACCTTTACCAAGCATTACCATCTGCCTCTTTAACTCCAGAGCAGGATTTGCCACTGCAGTTCTGCAGGACCTCATAGGTAATCCTAACTCTTTATAGACCAGCCACCCAACCTCAGCTTTGGGATTCTACCCACGTGTAATGACTGCAGCAGTGTAACACGATGAACATAGTACAGTTTTGTACCTACCATAAATGTAGATGTTCGAGTGTTCACACTGCTGCAGTCCAGGTTACCCTCCTTCCATCCCCTCTGAACTAGCTGGACTGATCTATACCTTTCTATCCTATACAACCTTTGGGGTGTATTTGCTGGCAACTGAAGGTATTGTTTTTATTGTATATTTTTGATTAGCAATATGTATTGCCGAACTATTTGGGGGCACCTGACATCTGGGGCAAGAAAAACAGAAGAAAATGGCGTTGGATGCATCTTATATACCCTTGGCGCACTGACGTCAAGGAAGAAGCGACAGCAACTGACGCCGGACCAAGACTTTGGAACTCAGGCCAACTGCGGGGACCGCCTGACGGCAGGATAACCCAAGTGTAATGACTGCAGCAGTGTGAACACTCGAACATCTACATTTATGGTAGGTACAAAACTGTACTTTAGTTGTCTTCATCTCGCCTTCCTTCTTGCGTCCCACCCTCCATCCCCCTGTCCTAGTGGACCGAGAGGAGTTTTCTGTTCTGTTTCACTGGCTGTGTGTTGTCTTGTGTCCTTTTTTTGACCTAAGAGAATGTGGCAGGTATAGTCAACTGGTTCTTGACTGAATTATTATGTTGTTATGTCTGGTTTAGCTATTTCAAACTAAATCTGGGTAGCTATCACTAGGCATTATGGGATAAGTGATAGCCTCGAGCCAGTAAACAGCTCTCGAGCTATTGAAGATGGCCGAGTCAGAGCAGAGGATCGGCTCCGATCCCAACCAGCAAGAAGGCGAGATGAAGACAAGTAACATGGAACGTTATGGTAGGTACATAACTTCTTATTCCTACACATGCTTCTGTAATTAAGTTTATCAGTACTTTTTAATAGAAAGGTTATCAAAGTCTATGTAAACTGTGCACTGTACAGTACACTTGTATATTTTTCTACTGTCTACAGCTGTATGTCATTTATATTGTGTTTGAATCATTGTTAATTTTGTAAGTTTTACATGGAGCTTTTTTCCCTGGGCCTCTGCTGAAAAGGGACATGCGTCCAGTCAGACTTTCCCGGTAAACAACTGTAAAATAAAATAAATATTTTATTTCCTCATAACCTAATGTGATTATATGAAATATCTACTGCCTTTTGCTGTTACTGCTGCTGTTGTAGGAGTTGTGTATTGTAGCATGTTATTTTGATTTTGCCAAAAAATGGCTGCTGCCCTTTGTGATCATTTTATAACTGCTGACGTACCCTTATCCTATACGAGTTATATCACAAAAAAGTTAAGCAAAAAAACGACAACTTGGGAATAACCAACTACAATTATTTAATATTAAGTGCTTTTCGTCCAGTAAATAACATGAACTTCCTCAGTTACGAAGTATTTTTACTCATCACAATTTAAGTACTCTCCATCCTAAGGCACATGATCCACAACACTCACCTTAAAGATGCAGGAAATTCTTAGCAAGGTAACTATATAAAAAAACAAATATAAATATATATATATATATATATATATATATATATATATATATATATATATATATATATATCACAAAAAATTACAGTATAAAATTCTTAAAAAATTAATACTGTAATATCAGATCCTACCTATTCAAACTTTTTAATTTCAACAAACAGTTAATAGAGCATAAGTCATAGAGTCCTGGATAATTATATGTGTTTAAACATATTTGCCAAAATAATTCCAATTTGTCTAATTTTAAACTAACTGGTCCACCCCTTATTTCATAATCAGTCAAAATTTAAAAGAATGGTCATGGTTACAAACAATATGTCTAGCCAGAGCATTGTCAAGTTTTTTTCTTATTAATACTATAAAGATGTTCATACACCCATTTTCTAAACCTATGTTCAGCCTTGCCAACATAGTAACTGGCACACCCTTGGCACTTGGCGAAATATATAACCATCTTGGGATTGCAATTAAGTTTCTGGGTGGTATTAAACCTCATATTATTTATAGTAAGTGTCTTTCCTATTTCCATGTACCTACAGTAAGAGCATGTTTCACATTTAAACATGCCTGGGTTTCCAGTTCCAGCCCTACCCTTACGTTCCAAGATATTTTTAAAATTTGGCCCCCTCTTAAAAACAAATTTAGGACACTCACCCACCTTTTCTCTAATACTTAAATTGTCAGTTAATAAACACCAATTCTTACAAACAATTTGTATCAAATTAGTAGAATCTTAGCTAAAAGGTGCAATAAAGCTGACACTAAAGTTAGGCATATTGGTATATCTTTCATTCAGAGGAGTGTTAGTAACATTGTCAATCCGGGGACTATTGCTTAAAATAGGTTTATACTACCCTGTGCTTCTTTTAAAACTGACCTCAATCAGTCCATCCAGTAGGGTCAAGGGGTACCCACATCTACCAAACATATTCCTTAAATTGCTAACTTCAACCCCAAAATCTTCCTCCAAGAATACCATCTTAGCTGCTTGAACTAATTGCCCCTTAACTGAACGTTTCTGATTAAACGGATGGGCACTCGAAAAATGGAGGAAGGCATTTGAATATGTACTTTTCCTATATATTTTAGCCAAGTATCTACCATTAATACAGTCTTTCTTGAGTTCCACATCTAAATAAGAAATTGTATCAGAAAGGAAACTAAACGTAAACTGCAGGAAATCAGTAGTATTATTCAAGTTTACATAGTTAACAGCCATCTCTTCATTCCCTTTCAGTGTAATAAATATATCATCCAAATAATGGGGGAAGAAATTAATTTTATTCCAGACTTGATTATTCTTAAGTAGGAACTCGTGTTCCCAATGTGCCATAACTAAATTTGCAAAACTAGCACCGCAAGGGGATCCCACTGCTACACCGCTTTTTTTGTAAGTAATAATCACCCTTAAAAATAATGTATTTATTAATAAGAATTGTATCCAGAAGTTCTACCACCAAGGACACATCCAAAGTTGATGCACCCTTTTGTTTCAAAAGGGAAGAAACCTATTCAATATCCAGGTTATGTGGAATTGATGTGTAAAGGTCCTTAACATCAACTGTTAAAAAATGATAACCTTCATTAAGTTCTAGACCGTTAATACTCCATAAAAAGGACCAGGAGTCCTTACAAATATGTTACTCGGTTGACAATTTTTTTCAAAATACTATCGACCACTTTTGCACTAGCATATGTAATAGTTTCTGCCATCCACAATGGGTCTTAAAAGGGGGTTGTTCAAGTCTTTATGGACTTTAGGATGCCAAAAATCACCGGTATCAAAGGTGCAGGCATAGACAAGTAATTAAACAAGTCCACATCTATTCTCGCTTCTATAAACAAGTCATTAATATACATCCTTATCTATTGGTATGCTGTATTTACTTCATTTAAGGAAACCTGTTGGTAAGTGTTAGACCCTAATATCTTCCTCATTCTGTCATCATAATCAACTAAGTCCATAAAGATCAAACCACCACCCTTATCTGGTTTCATCACCCTTACTGGCGATGCTTTCAAATTTTTCAAAGCCTCCCATTGGGTTTTATTTAGTTATTAATTTTAGGGGGCTATCATACAATACTGCCCGAACAGCCATCTCACAAACTCGTTGAAATACTGCAATGGAAGGGTGTAAAGGTGGATTATAAACACTAGAAATCCTAAGTTCCATATTAGCAGTTGACATAGAACCAAACTTAATAGCCAAATTTACTTTACGCATGAACAGCTTCAAGTCTGACAATGTCCCTGCTAAATCTGCCTTTCATGTAGGAACAAAAGTTAGCCCTGTGGTTTAACACAAAACTGGTAAAGGGTGAACGGAAACAATAAAAGCCGGCAACTGTGAAAAAATAAAATTGCTTAAAAGTTCTTCACGTAAAACTGTTTAATGTGAGCGCTTTCGGCTAGAAAATAACCAGCCTTCTTCAGACAAAACAGTTAACAAGCAACAGACAAGTACATTTTATACTTAATTAAACATTTTTCATTGAACATCCCAATTAGAGATTTAAAGACACATTGCATCAACGAAAAATGGGTGAAAAAGCACCATAAAAGCAATAAAAATAGTAAAGATAGTACAGAATAAGCAACCAAGCACCATACTACATTAATAAGTTGTCCTAATATAAAAACCTTGTTCCAATAAGAACAAACCTTTTATGATGAACTAATTTATATTTTTCATATATGTATATGTAAAAATAAATATAAATATAAAATTTATCCTATTCAGATCAATATATTAATATTAATTATAGTGCAGCATTTAATACAAATAAATCCCCAACTTTATATTATGTTAAACATTATGACAAGCACAATGTTTTATGTCCACACCATACCACAATAATTTAACTATACTGTAAATTTTCATAAGTAACCCAATCAAAAAATATTTTATTAAATATATGAAATATAAAATATCAAATATCAAGTATCTCGAGTTCAACCAACTCTATATCCCAAAAGTATATATTGCAAATAAACCTAGTAAGTCAAATCAAAACAAATACATACATATCATCTTTTCAGTGACAGCAGTTTAAGGATGCATTTAATGGATACATTCTCATTCAGACCCGGGAAAGTGTGAGCTCCCAACCTAATCTGCCATTTTAACTCATCTACTTCCAATTGCACTTGCCATGGTCCCCCTCTAATACCTAATGTTCTTTGTTGCAGAATAGCAAATTTAAAACTGTGACCAGCATGATCAATCACATGCTTGGCAAGTGCATTATTAACATCTCTTTTAATAATGGCATAATTGTGCTCATATATCCGTTGTTTTAGTTTCCTTTCCGTCTTGCCTATATAGAATGCATTGCATTCATTACATACTGCTACATATGTTACTGCTGTACTTTCACAATTATATTTATAACTCAACTTATAGATTTTATTATTGATAAAAACTTGGCTACCAACAATTATATATTTACATTGGGGGCACCTCCCACACTTAAACATTCCTATTTTATTCTGACGTACAGTTCTCTTCTTTTCTAAAAGGGACTTTAGATTTTGCCCTCTCCTATAGGTAATCTTAGGTTCACAGCCCAATCTCTTTAGCAAATTTTCATTACCTTTTACAGTAATCCAATTTTTGTATAGTGCAATTCTAACAAGAGCATGATCCGAAGAAAAAGTGGAAAGGAAACTAGTATGATGAATTATGTTCTGCTGGACCATTCCCAATTGATGTGAATTAACGATATTTATCTCAGGGCTTGTGTTATCTAACAGAATCTCAGCCCGGAGTTCTTCCTGGCTTGCTAACAACGGGCTGAAATGCCCAATGCTTCTTTTGTGAGTAACTTCATTCTTAATAGCCACTATTACATGAAGTGGATACCCTCTATTGAGGAACATAGTTTCTAATAATTGACATTCTAAATCAAAATCTACATCATTTGTAATCATACGGGCAGCCCTAACCATTTGCCTTTTAACTACTGCCCTCTTTTGATAATAAGGGTGATTACTTGAATAGTGAAGAAATGAATTTGAATATGTGGGTTTTTTGTAAATTTTACTTATATAACAAGATTTTAAACTATCCTTAATTAGAAAAATATCGAGAAAGCTAATGGACTTCTCACCTATAACATGGGTGAATTCTAAAAAAAGTGGTGGCCTTGCAAATATTGTCAATAAATGTTGGTATCTGACCTATATCTCCTTTCCAAATACAGAACATGTCATCCTGGTACCTTGTGTACCAGGAGACATGATTCCTGAATAATGGATCTTTAAATAATAGATTGTGTTCCCAAAATGCCATTACGGCATTTGCGAAACTACCACCACATGGGGAGCCCATCGCTACCCCCGATTTTTGTAAATAAAGTTTACCCTCAGACATCATGAAATTATTATTCAAAACCAATTCTAAGAGTGTCTCTATTAAGTTAATGGTGTTACTCTCCACTTCCTTAATAAATAAGAATTCTCTAACCCACTCAATACCAGTTTTCTGGGGAATTACTGTATATAAATCCTTGATGTCTATTGTGAGAAAACATCCATTAGGCTGAAACTCAAGCTGACTAATGTTCTTCAAAAAACCCCACGAATCTTTGCAGATTTGTGGCTCACTTTCCAGGTATGGTTTTAGAAGGGTATGTATATATTTGGCACACCCATATGTAATTGACCCACGCCCATCGACTATTGGTCTGAAGGGTGGGTCGATCAAAGATTTGTGAATTTTCGGGGTGCCAAATAAAGCTGGAGTAACGGGTGCTAACATAGATAAATAATGATATAAATCTATGTCGATAGACCCTTCTAAAAACAAATCTTCCAAATCCGCTCCAATCTTAACGTATGCTCTATTAACTTAATTCAGAGAAACTTCTATGTATGCCACAGTATCAAGATGCTTACACATTTTGGCTACATAGACATTATAGTCCATGAAAACCAGACCTCCCCCCTTGTCTGGCTTCATGACTCTGATGTCACATTCATTTAACAAGTTAATACAGTCATTTTCTAGTGAGTTTGTATTATATGACGTGTGTCTTTGTTGAAACCCATCTTTAATAGCTCTAAAGTCAGCTTCGCACATTTTCTCAAATATATTCAACTCCGGATGAACTGGTGGGTTAAACAAACTGGAAACTCTGGTAGAACGAACCATGCTTGAATTGTTGCCCATAAGCAAGTTTAAATTAAGCTTATGGACATACAATGTAAGATCAATAAGGGTACTAGCAATGTCCATTCTTTTACTTGGAACAAAAGTTAGCCCCTTTGAAAGAAAATCAATCATCTCTTGATGAACGTCCAAAACGGTGTAATTAAATATTTTAAAATCACTGTTTGAACTAATATGCATTCTTGGGCCATGGTTCCCATTATCTACACATACTATCTCCTCCTCTGTTTCCTTTTGTTTTTCCCTTGTGGTCGATTCTGGTTGTACTGCCGGTTGCTGTTTCGGGTATTGTTGTTGGACTGAAAAACCTGTTGGTTAGATTCATCTCCCCTACCATTAGGATTTCCAGATTGATTGTTTGAATAGTTAATATTGTTACTGTTGCTGTTATAACTGTGCCCTGAACTATTATTACTACAATTACTGTTACTGTTGAGCCTTTCACTCCGCCTAAGTGGCTGATTAACTCTGTTATTAACCGCAGGGCTTGAGTTAAGTGGTGCAACTGTTCCATTCTCGTTGTTCATGTTATTGCCAACCCCCAAGTCATTAACTTGCAAGAAAGATGTATTAAAAGATGTATTTGGGGGTGGCTTAGGATAAGCTTGTTTTTTAGAATAATCGTTGATGTCTCTAGCAATCTTTTTCCTTTTGGTAATTAAAAATTTATTTATTGCTGTTTCAATACTGGCATAAATTCTACAATATTCGAATTTATACCTAGAAAAGTCATTGTGGTTTTTAATAAGGTGGTCCAACATTTCCAACTCAGTCTTTAAAGCACAAATGTCTGTATTATAAAAGTTAATGAGGGCTTGCAGAAATTCTAAACCTTGACGGTCAAACAGTTCGATAAGTTCATGGTGAAAAACCAAACAGTTAATGAGTCCTGCTGGATACCGTCATTGCCTGAGCCCTTTGGGAATTATTTTCATGGTAATGCACTCCTGCAAGTAGGAAACTTCAAGCTGAAGTTTCCTACATTTATATAATTTCATATCAAAGTCATTAATTTTATTCAAAAGATAGTTCGTCTCCTGTTCATCAATAGCGTCAGGAGAGTTACCATGTTCACATGCGCTATTAAAAAAAATTGTTGCTGTTCATAAATGCTGCAATAGAAGGAATGTTAGTACCTTGATCAATCAAACCTTCTCCGCTTGCTCCCGCCACAAGGTTCCTTTGAACTGCCGGCTGGTTCCTATTAACCGGGCTAGTAACAGCTGCTACCACATCCGAAATGTTGGAAGTGCCTGCTACCACGCCTTCCGTAGCACGACTGCCGTTACTGTTACCCGGTCTGGGTGGTGTCCTATTCAAACCAATAGGTGCCAAGTTCTGTGAAACGCCTGGTTGCTTATTAGAAAAACTAACTTATTTTACTTTAAAAGCAGGTAAAGCTTCAACTTTTTGTGTCAACGAATCCACTCGCCCTAGTAGGACCTCCACTAAGGCGGTAAGATTACCAATAGCGTTTTCTTGTCCGCTTTCATTAGTACTGCTTTCCGTAGTATCTTCCTGGGAAAACAGGGATTGCGTTGCTGCTCCGTTACCATTCGCCATAGAAACAACACAAAACCTCAACTCCTCAAACGCAAAACTGGTAAAGGGTGAATGGAAACAATAAAAGCCGGCAACTGTGAAAAAATAAAATTGCTTAAAAGTTCTTCACGTAAAACTGTTTAATGTGAGCTTTCTAGAAAATAACCAGCCTTCTTCAGACAAAACAGTTAACAAGCAACAGACAAGTACATTTTATACTTAATTAAACATTTTTCATTGAACATCCCAATTAGAGATTTAAAGACACATTGCATCAACGAAAAATGGGTGAAAAAACACCATAAAAGCAATAAAAATAGTAAAGATAGTAGAGAATAAGCAACCAAGCACCATACTACATTAATAAGTTGTCCTAATATAAAAACCTTGTTCCAATAAGAACAAACCTTTTAAGATGAACTAATTTATATTTTTCATATATGTATATGTAAAAATAAATATAAATATAAAATTTATCCTATTCAGATCAATATATTAATATTAATTATAGTGCAGCATTTAATACAAATAAATCCCCAACTTTATATTATGTTAAACATTATGACAAGCACAATGTTTAATTATGTCCACACCATACCACAATAATTTAACTATACTGTAAATTTTCATAAGTAACCCAATCAAAAGATATATTATTAAATATATGAAATATGAAAATTTACAGTATAGTTAAATTATTGTGGGTATGGTGTGGACATAATTAAACATTGTGCTTGTCATAATGTTTAACATAATATAAAGTTGGGAGTTTATTTGTATTAAATGCTGCACTATAATTAATATTAATATATTGATCTGAATAGGATACATTTTATATTTATATTTATTTTTACATATACATATATGAAAAAATATAAATTAGTTCATCTTAAAAGGTTTGTTCTTATTGGAACAAGGTTTTTATATTAGGACAACTTATTAATGTAGTATGGTGCTTGGTTGCTTATTCTGTACTATCTTTACTATTTT